>NC_142401.1:6511241-6667991 GCF_059441095.1 Idiotropiscis lumnitzeri
TCTCCGTCTCCCACCTCAGTTCGTCCGTGTGGACAGGCTGACGCAGTCGTAGTAGCATTTGATTGACAGCCACTTGAGCTAACCCCTGAGCCAGGAGTGCTGACTCCGCCATCCCAAGCAGCTCCTCATACCTGCGGGAGGAAACAAGGAAAAGTTATCGCAAAAGTGACGTACACATAATTGTTCAGCAAAGCTTCTCATACCGGTGACACGGAAAAGTTTGTCTTTAAAAAGATAAATATGCTTTTTGTGTGTTTTTATACTTTAAATAGTGAATTTCAATGGCTGGTTTCCTGTCACATTGAAAATGACTCCGCTCATGTTGTCTGTTTCTTAGCAGGAATTCAATCAGTAGTCACTTTTTTAAATGAACAGGTGTTGACATACGAGGGAGAACGGAAGTGATCTCACTCACCTGGCCTGTGTGATGACAGGAAGTAGGAAGCCTTCATATTCTGGAGGAGAATTAAAAAAAAAAAAAATCAGAAACAGTTGAGTCCAGCGTTAATGAGCAACTCGACTTCAAACATCAACTAACGCTGCCATTGGTCGGAGACGCCGCGCTCTGGTCGTGCTCTGGACAGGACGCCTTTCCCGAAATATCCCTGAAAGACCACACAGCGTCCAAAGGTCCACTTGAAATTAGCAAGGAAACAAGGAGACATATTTTCATTTGTTTTTTTATTTTATTTTTTACATGAGGTTAAGCGGCTTGGAAAATGGATGGATGTAAATGAATTGATTCCTTTAATGAACAATTTGTCCTCCCCAAGGTCGAGGATATGCTTAAGCTTATCTCAACTGTCTTTGCCAAGGATCATTTTATGTAAGTGTTTGGACACAAGTCGCAAAACTAGGATGGGCTGGACTTATTTTCAGAAATAGTCACATAACAAACATGTATGTTTAATTTGACATTTTATGAATGGGCAGAATCTCAAGACGCACAACAGCAACAAATACAAGTCGATTTTACATTATATGCCCCCATGATATACCAAAGTGGTTTAACAGCGCCAATTTAAGGCAAAACTAAAACCTAAAAACTTCATGCTGTGGTTGATAGAGCGTTGGTATCATATTAATTCATCACACCTGCCTGTGAGTGCTAAAATTACATTAGTCGCCATGCAAGTCACAAACCAAAGATATCATTTTATAATCACGTCAACTGTTTGTGAATATTACAACAGCAGAAGTTCGATTAAGCGAAACCCTTCAGAAACAATATGCAAGGCTCATCACACCTGAGGTTCTTGTAGTACTTATGTAAGTCAGAAATACAAGATATCATCAATAATGTAGTCACCGCTTGTGGACGTGTTGTAAAATAAGGGGTGGTTGTCACCTGGTTGTAAATGTCGCTGATGTGCTCGGGCTCAGTGACCAGCACATGATGGTTGATGAGGTCCGCTCGGAAGCAGCTCGTTGTCGGTCTTGTCGCTTTCCTTCTCTCCGGCGAGCTTCGGCTCACTGGGAACGGCGCTACGTACTCTGTGTTCACCCGGCAGCGGCGCCGGGGCGGCCGAAAGTCGGCTTCCATGCCGCCGGCTTCCCCGGACGACCACTGGGGACGCTCAGTTCGGGTCGGCTTAGCGACCGAGCGGGAGGTCCCGTCTCAGCCTAGTTAGCATTTTAGCATTATACGAGCATGCGGGATGCTAGCTTCTCGCTAGCTTTGAAACAGCGTGGACCAACCAGTGTCACCAAAATAAAAGTTCGACTCCAAACCAAGAAATCATAGTCTCTCCTCCTTTCTCGAGGGAGGGAACCAGTCCACAGTTTGTCTTTATGTGGCCTCACAGTGACTGGCGACCATTCAGTAGTTTGTCAATGTATATCTTAACTATGGGTGTTTCTAGCCCATTTGGGAGGGTGATTAAGCACCCCTAAATAGAATCCCACCCCCCAGAAAATATAAGCGATGTTATTTTTCTAAATGCACGTCCTTTTTAATTAAACAAGATAGACAACTGTATTAACATAGAGTACTTTATTAAAACATATTTTTTACAAGAAATTAAAGGCAAGAACAATTTATTGGTCCACCCGTAATATACAGTACAGTTTTCATTACCAGTCCTCAGTTTTGCAAAATATAATTGAAGCTAACTCTTTAAGTTGTTAGCCAAAAGTTCGCTGATGTTTTTTTTATCTAGCACAGAAACGTTTCAAGTGGTCAGAGAAGAGTACCACTGTTCTCTGTTTGAACAAAAATGAGAGAAGCAAGCTCGCTCTCAATCTATGTGCAGTGTGTGTGTTAAAATGAATGCAGGTGCTACTGACGGGTGACAATTGCGAGTGTTTTCAAAGTCAGCAGATTTTGCATTCATATCAGAGTTTGTCAGGATTTGTTCAATGTCGCAAATGTCCACAAAAGATTTGCCAGATGCTCTCTAACAGATTTAGTGATTTGTTTTGTCGCGAGAATTTCTTGCAACAAGAAAAGTACAGACAAATGTCTGCCAAACGTCTGACGTTCGAGACATTAGAATTCCCATTGGCCCTGACATTGTCTAAAATGAATGAATTGACTCAGATAAGCAAAGATGGACTTTGCGATTTGATTTAATTTCCCACTTGACTTTTGTGCAGACAAACGCCGACCTGCTGAAAAGCGCAAGCGTGCACACAAGGAAGCCATCACAAAGCCGTCGCGGGCCGTCTCTGGGCCACGTAGAATTGTTGCTGTTGAATGTGACGGCGCAGCGCCACATACTTGCACGCTCGGCTCACAGCGGGCATGATCAAAGTGTGCGTGAAAGCGTCTCTGCTCAGGCGACATCTGCCAAGGCCCTGCGCCGTCAACACGCTGTTCACAAACTCCACGCAGAACGTCAGGCAGTTGTGAGTGTCCTCGCAGAAACTGACACGTGCGTACAATCACACGAAACACACACACAATCAGGATCGTTATCAGGCTTCTTAGCGCTTGCTGATGAGCTGATCATTTGAATCAGGTGTATTGCAGCAATGAAAGATGAAAAACATGCAGGACATTATTTCAAGACAGAGGATAAGCTTTTGTCTGCATAAGAACCTTATCTAGGGACAAAATCCTTCACATGAGACTAGCTTGTAACGAGAAGAAATTGAGCGGTAGCATCGTGAACCGATATTGGCGGTCAGAATTCCTTTGGGTGTTTGTGTACCTGTGCCAGGTGGGGTCCCAGAGGGGTCCACGAGAGAACCGCTCCAGGTACTGGTCCCACTGGGCCAGGAGGTGGAAGGTGTCGGGTCTCACGAGCGGGACGCTCACACAAGCGCGCCAGCCGCTCTGGTCTCGGCGTACACCCCTCCCAGTGTAGTTGTACACCACGCCTTCACGCACACACACAAGCACACAGACCTTCAGTGGAGACCACTCCATTCTCACACTGATTATAATTCTGAGCCCACCTGAAGTGTTGGAGATTCCCGTGTGAAGTTCAGATGTGCCGTCAAAGCCTCTGAAGGGCAACACATTTTCTGTATATCAGTAAACGATGCTCACTTGTGTATGGTGTTTGTGCTGTTTTTTTTGGAAGGGAGTTTTTTTTTCTTCATGGCACCTTCATTGAACCTATCGCGTTATTTGAGGGATCACCAAATTATTCGAGGTATTTTTTCACGATCCCTTGAATATTTTCGTTTCCTTTGGGAAAACTATTTTGAAATAGAATTTTATTCATGAAACAAATAGTGATTATCAACTATTAGCGCACTTTTTGCGATTGTCGGTCTGGCGGGATTCCTTCAATTGTGTCGCGTATATGAGCGGTTGCGTGTACCCGTTGGCGGCGGGCGCGACGAGGAGACAGCACGTGGTCTTGTGTCCGTCACCGAGCGGGTCCGGGATGCTGACCGGCGCCTCTCTCAGCCGTCTTCCCGCCAGCCCCTCGCCACAAGCCGGACAAGCAGGAGGGATAGAGAAGCAGAAGATGTTCTTGAGGCACTCGTGTCGCACGCAGATCACGCCGGGCTCCTCCATAGACGCAGGAAGGTGGGCAGGCAGGTACGAGCGCCCCGTGGTCGCTTTTGTCAGCGCCGAGTGTCACGTGACGCGAGCGGCTAATCAGGTTGCACGGAAAGAACGGCCGACCGACAGGTGTTCAGTTTCGCGTCGGTTTGCCGGCTCGAATGATTGACACGAAACGTCAGAGACGTATCTTTATTGTCTGTCACATTTGTTGACTGATGACATCCCTTTCTGCATTTGGATGGCCAGTGTCCCTAATGATGTGGCCAGTAAGTGTTTAGGCTACCTTGCGTGTTACCTCACTTGCACAGACGTCAAGTTCTTCATGATCTTACTTCACGTGTCATGTCATATTCTCACCAAGGGTGTGTGAGCGTATGTGAGAGTATGTTAGTGTGTGTGCATGACAATGTTCATGTGTGTGTCTTGAGAATGAGTTTGTCTGAATGTCTGAGAAAGTGTATGTGCGATGCCACAGACTGCTTCCAGGTCTGTGGTCCTATCTCATGCGTCAGGTGTCTGAAAGTGGTAACCGAGTGACACTCGCACTCAAGTGTCAAATTTCCACTGAGCTGTGTTTTGTGTTGCCACGGCAACAAACTTGCAAAAGGGTGCGGTGAGTTCAGGGACCCCAGGATGAAGCAAGCCCTTTGCAGGCTCAGGTTGTCCAGTATCCGTGACGACAGACGTGACGGAACACCGCCAGATACCTGGAGGCGGCCTCCACCCGGGGGAGTACAAGCTTGTAGGTGAAACGCTCCCGACTGATTGGCTGCTTGCCCTGTGACCTCATCAGATGGTTGATGAAACCCAGGGCAAAACCGTAGCAACAGGAGCCAAACTCCCTCTGCTCCTCAAACCTGCACACACACACACACACACACACACACACACACACACACACACGCGTGGATGGACAGACGGACGGTCAGACGTCAGTCGTGAGCAGAAAGAGCAGCACAGTTTGAGAGAATGACGGTCGGTACGGGAGCGCAACCTGTCTGCCGCCCACGTGTCCATAGCGGCAAAATAGTCCAGCTGCGTGTCCCAGTTGAGGATATGGTTGCCGGGGGTGACCAGAGGAACGACGATGCTCTGTTCCCAGCCGTGCTGGTCACGCTGAACACCTGATTCTGTATAACTCAACACTGCACCTGCAGCCATACAAAAACAATGACGAAGCGGGAGGTAGTGAATTGATCAACTAATTGATGTTCGAAGCCAACACTGGCAGCCAAAATTTCAATGGCATGCACTGGGAACCTTGAAATCCATCGCTACTACTGCCCTATCAAAAGAACTGACGTGCTCAAAACTTCAATAAAAATGTGCAATTATTTTCGTCATTTGTATGTAATTTTTATTTTATTTTTTTGCTGTAAACTTGCCAAGGCCTTCAGACTCAGGATTGCTGGCTGATGCCAAATAGACACAATCGAAATGTCTGCATAATTTTGTTTACTAGTCTGAACCAATAAGACTGCCGATTCAACTGGGCCAGCTATAGAACGCTTCAGGAGAGAGCATCATTTTTCCATCCTGTGAGTGGTTCAGAACTACTCGAGTGGGAAGCCACTGACTAAGAAAGTATAAAGTTCTTCCGAATTTTAATGTCAATCCAGGGTGTGCACCGCCTACTGCCCATAAACCGCTGGGATAGGCTCCAGCACGCCCGTGACCCTCATGAGAACAAGCAGCTTGGATAATGAATGAATTAAATTTACTACAATTTATGCTTTCATGAAGTCCCAAAAAGTGCTGTGTGCGTGTTACCTTCAGAGTTGGAGATCCCCACATGAAGCTCACAATCTGTTTCTTCCCTGAGGACACACAATCACACAAAAATAGACGTGTGTGGTTGCTATGACAACAGTAACATGTTGTCGTTCTTGTTGCTGCATCTTATTTTACCTGAGACCGTCCGCGCCGTGCCGTGACGTGACCAGGAAGCAGCAACTGGTGCGGTGTCCGTTCACAACGGGCGCGCGTACTCGCAGCGGAGCCTCCGCTAGGGAGAAGCTCGGCGTACAGCCACACTCGGGGCATCGCAACAGACCGGCCGGAGCAGGAGCCGCGTCGGCCACCGTGAATACGGTCCGCCCGCAATGAGAGAACTGCAGCAGATCTCCGAGTTCCATGACCACAAAACCCCACGTTTGGACTTCGGACCTGCTACTGGGCTGGAAGTGGAGCAGGTGCTCCAGAGAGGCGTGGCCAAAACTATGTGTTGAGGACTGGAAACATTTATTGCGACGTCGAATCTTTTTTTTTCATTTCATTTGCACACAAAATAAAGTCTTTGTATATAAACAGGCATTAGAGCTGATTAACGTTAAAAATAAATTTGAATTTTACGTTTAGTGTCTATTCATACAGAAGAGCCATAAATCCACCCCGCTGAACATTTACATTATCAGAAGTCCTCTAATATATTTGGTGCATGCATTTTGACTTTTTTTCCTGAAATTGTTTGGCAAGAATCTCAATAGTATAAAATCAGAATCACCTCTATGAGGTGTTTCTGATTTTATTGGAAAATGAAAATTATCTTAAAAGAAAGCATTACATTCAATATTTTTTTAATGTTTTGTTTTTTGAATCATCACGTTTGATTTTTTTTATAAGCAGTACATATAATGGCTTGTGAATTGTACACAACGTAATTTATAAAACGCTTCTAAAATTAAATTAACACTAAGTAATTAAATTAAATAATTGCTTTACAAATGTATAATATAATTAATAATAGTATCAGTAATAGCCAATTCTTTTTTTTTTTTGGCCGGAACATTTTTGACGCGCCAAAACGTCGTTGCAATCCGGACGTGTTTGTGCTGGACGCCGCTGTCAATCAAACGGGCATACACAAGTGGACGCTAGCTAGCTAGCGTAACGGAGCTAGCCTTAGCAAACATTTGGAGGCTCCGCGGGGAAGATGAGCACCAAACAGGTTACCTGCCGGTATGTTCAAGCGAGCGAGCGACCGACCGCCCCTCTATCTTTCTGTCTGTCCGTCTGTTGCCTACCCGTCTGTCTGCCTGCCTACCCACCTGCGTCTGCTCGTGTGCGATTGTCTGTTTTAGCCTCATGCTAATGTTTTTAGCGGTTCCCTTGTCGAGCCTTCTCGGGCAACACTTTTCTTTCAAAGTCAATCAATCCGTGCCCTGCCTGGCGTCAAAGTACCATTTATTAGGATATCGCCCTATTTAAAGAAAAAAGGGTCAAATAATAATCCGTGCAATTTAATGATAATTTCAATTTTCGGACGTTCAGTGACGTCTTTAACGTGCGCCAGCGTCACACGCTTCCAAACCCGGGAGATAAATTAAACTTGTATTTCTTTTTTCTAATCGATATCCATGTTCAAAACGGCAATCACCAAACTTGGGTCTCACCTTGGGTCACCTAAGTCTGGCGGGTTGACAAAAACGTGAACACGACTCTTAAGCATAATAAAATTTAAAATTGATCATCCAAATGAAAATATTTAGTGAAATAGGCTACTCAAGTCCTGAGTAACCGCTGAGTAACGTATTGTTTTTGTTAAATAGCACCTGAATGTCTAATAGACAAGGAAATACGGGTGTCTGAAAATACAAAGCAACAGTATCTAATTTTCCAAACATTTTGAATAAAGTATCTGTCTAGTCCATAATGACTTTGATGTTGTTTAATTTGGATTTTGGTCTCCTAATAGTTTTTTTTCATGTTTTTTTGTAGTATTCTGTCGTTCACCTTGGATAACTTTGTTTCTCGTAATATTTAAATTATTCGTCTATTGGTGTTTTTTTTCCCCGTAAAATTACAACTGTCATTTTTTTCCCTTGTAAAATTATGACTTTGTATTTTAAAAGTTTTTAGATAAAAGTTTGACTTTTTTCTTGAAATTTAACAATAGGAATATAACCTGTGTTTCATTTTAGGAGAAGCAGTGTAAGCGCTTTTTTTCTTTGGCGAGTTGTACTTAATGTAAAAAGTTTGAAATGCACTGCATGGGCCTGTTGGCAGTTACTGAATACAACTGAATACAACTTATGTTGTCTGTGTTGTGTCGAAGTCTCATTTGTTGTGTTTGCATTGCAGGTACTTCCTGCACGGCGTGTGCCGGGAGGGTAGCCGCTGCATGTTCTCTCATGACCCGTCCAGCAGCAAGCCTTCCACCATCTGCAAGTTCTACCAGAGAGGAGTGTGTGCCTATGGAGAACGATGCAGGTCAACTCTGCGTAAAACTTAACCTTCTTTGAACTTGTTTTTTCCTTCAATGAAATTGATCCCATCGGTTATTGTTGTGTACAAAAACACATAAGAAACAAAAGTGTACCGAAAGCATTGGTCGTATTTTAATTGTTGCTATACAACCAAAATTGGTCAAGTGACAGATTGTATCTTGGAAAACTAAGACGATGCTTGCTTAGCTCAATGTGCAGGTGTTAAAATTTTTTTTTCTTTTCTGAATGGCGCGGGAGGCGCGTGGAAGAGTATTTAATGTGATGATGGACATTTGCAGATACGACCACATCAAACCATCCTACAGAGGTGGGGGCGGAGCTGCAGAGAACAAGCCGGGTCCTGGAGGTGGAGCTTCAGTCAGACCTGATGCTCGGAAACCAATGAGGGAGGCCCAAGGTCAACAAGAACCCACACCCACGCACACACACGACCACTAGGCAGGGGCCGATATTCTAATAGTATGAAAATAAAATATTGTCCTAATCAATAAATGTCCTTTTTTAAAACAATTGTGTAAATATTTTTTTTTCCCATTGAACGCATTTAATTTTATTTTTTAACAAAGTAGACAATATTTGGTACATTTAAAAAAAGTTAACATTTTTCTTCACTTTCAATTTCTTATAGGAATACACTTTGTCTCATCACTGGCCAGCTATTTTTAGAACAGACCTGTGGGCTTCTCTTGTCCTTAGGGCTAACTAGTACTTGTTGGCACCGTTTTATTTTTTTTTTTAGATAAATGCACATTTAGCAACATGGCACAAAGGGCTCCGCGTTTGTGGCGTTGCTTTCCTCTTGTTCTCTCTCGCCCCTGTGCATAACTACTCACCCCTCCCCTCTCTGCTCACTGAGAAGTAGTGAGGTGAAAGTCATATTGTGCCCTGCTTTGAAGTCCCATCAGAATTACTAGTGAAAGCCTGCATTAGCGCTTATTGAAACCTTACTTTTTCAAACCACGGTGTCAAGCTGTTAATCAACCCGTGTCTGACTATGACACAATAACACTATGATGAGGGTGCACGCATATGAAAAAATTGAAGGAAAATAGACAATAGCTCATTCATGTGTTTATGCGCGTGCATGCATGTGCGTGACTCAGTAGGGCAGCTTGAGAGCATGTTTGGGGGTGCGGCAGTCAGCCTGGGTTCCGAGGTCCCCGCTGCATCTCCCCACTCGTATGTGGAAGCCATCAGGACGGGCCTGGAAGCCTCGGCGCCAGAAGAAGGTGGGACGCCGATGCAGCTTAGGCTCTGGTCTTATGCGCCAACGCTCAAATTGCAACGATTAATGGGTTACTGTCGCCGGTGGGTGAGCGTAGCTCCTCCCCAGATGGGCGGAGCCTACCAGGATCTTTCCCAGCTGTGCCCCTACGCCGCCGCCGGTCGCTGCTTTTATGAGGACGGTTGCCCATATCTCCACGGCGACCAGTGCGAGGTGTGCCGGCTGCGTGTGCTGCACCCTCACGACGCAGAGCAGCGGCGGGCCCACGAAAAGGTGATGGACTTAGTCCGCTTGGTATTGGTGCAGTGTCGGTGATGTCATGAATTTGCTCTGCTCTGTTCACAGATGTGCCTGCTGGCCTTCGAGAGGGACATGGAGAAAGCCTTCGCTGCACAGCTCAGCCAAGACAAGGTATTGGTCCATCTCACGCTTTTGTAACGCCTTCAGGTTCTTGGTCACTCATCTGACAGGTGTTTGAGTTTTTGGTTTGTCCAATCTGCTTCCAAATACATTTTTACGTTTTCCAGAAGGCTCCGCTTAACAGGTACAAGTTATTTGGCGCTCGAGTATACTGACCGGTTCAAAACCTTTTGGTTGATGCGATAAGTTTGTCACTGGTCAGTGTAGCACACTTTTAAGTAGGTTCCAGTTATTGGGCAGTGTCACACACTTTCTCCCACACAGTGTTGTTTTTGGCAGGCGTTTTAGATTTAGTCTTCTTCTTTTGGACGAAAATGCTAATTGGATTTTGTCACATTTAGTCATTACTATTCCTGATAGTGTTAGTCTAGTTTTAGTTGACGAAAACTCCCCCAAAACGTTTTCGTCAAGTTTTCGTAAATTTAGTTGACAAAGACTCAAAGAGGTTTTAGTCCGTTTTAGTGGATTCAAGGTTTGAAAGGCTTTTTGATTGTCTGTCGCCATTGTCTGTCAAACGAAAGCATGTGCTGCACCAGCATTGCAATTTTGTGAAAGACAGATTACATGCACATTGCATGTTTTCTTCATCGAAGATCCACGTTTTGCTCGTCATTGTCTCGTTAACGAAATATTTTTGTCATTGTTGACGAAAACAACACTGCTCCCAAAATGACGTCCTGATCATCATAACAATAGTTAAATGAATCCTTCTTCCTCTTTTTTTTTTATTTGTTTGGAGGTGTGTTCCATCTGCATGGAAGTGGTGGTACAGAAGGCAATCCCGTCGGAGCGCCGCTTTGGCATCTTATCCTCGTGCTGTCACATCTTCTGCCTGGCTTGCATCCGACAGTGGAGATGCACACGCAACTTCAGCAACAAGATCATCAAGTGAGTCCTGCCTCATGTCTTGTCGCAATTTGTCTTCTGACGTTTTCGGGAATCCATGTCTCATGCGGCAAGTCAATTGGCGTATCACGTGAGGTGTCTTGACATGTTGTGACAGAGAAATTATAGACAAAAATGGTGTGACATGCGCGTGACTCGGCTTCCATCAGGTCGTGTCCGGAGTGTCGCGTAGTGTCAGAGTTCG
Organism: Idiotropiscis lumnitzeri; assembly: GCF_059441095.1. NCBI lineage: Eukaryota > Metazoa > Chordata > Actinopteri > Syngnathiformes > Syngnathidae > Idiotropiscis > Idiotropiscis lumnitzeri. The sequence goes on from NC_142401.1 coordinate 6,522,164, forward strand.
TCATCCCGTCGGTGTACTGGGTGGAGGAGCAAGAGGACAAAGACAACCTCATCGAACTCTTCAAGTCTGGAGTGAGGTGAGGGAGCGAGCGAGCGAGAGCATCGGCCAGCGGCGCACCCTGGCTACACGCGGTCCTCTTTGTGTGTGCAGCAAGAAGGCGTGCAAGTACTTCGACCAGGGCCGCGGCTGGTGTCCCTTCGGAGGAAAGTGTTTGTACCTCCACGCCTTCCCGGACGGAAGCCGAGCTGAGGCGGAGAAGCCGCGCAAGCAGCTGAGCTCGGAGGGGAACATCCGGGTAAGCGCCCGCCGCCATCGCCGTCGCGGCGAGCTCACTCCAACGTTTGGTGTGCTTTTTCCTGGCAGTTCATGAACAACGTGCGCTTGTGGGACTTCATCGAAGAGCGCGAGCAGCACACTGGCGGCCGACCGCTGCCGTCGCTGGATGACGACATGGCGGAGCTGAGGGAGCTCTTCATGCAGATGTCGGCGCCTGGCCACGATGGGCCCGACCCTGCCCCGGACCACCACCAGCAACCGCCGCCGCCACACCAGCAGCAGTAGAAGAAGAAGACGTCAACGCCGCCGCCGAAAGAAGGCGGTGTTGTCAGCTAAACACACACATACACACACGTGGCGCCGGCGTGCGAGTGTCATCACTTCCTGCCTGCGGACTGCCACAATACTTGATCTATTTATAGACGCTAGAAAAGTTTGAGCAGCCTCCAAATGATCTGTGCTCTCTTTTATTCTTGGTGTTTGTCCCCAGCCTAATAAAAGAGCTCGTGTACCAACACAGGCCACAAGCTTCTTGCTTTCTTCACTTGTTGCGCCACTCCTTCAAATTTTCCTTTTTTTCCTCTCTTTTTCTCCACTGCAAAATGCGTGCATCTTCCTTTCTTTAATAATTTATATTCATTTTCTTTCTGTTTTTTCCTCTTGTTTTTGTCTTGTTTTGTTTTTTTTCATTATTACTTTTCAACCAAACTGTTCTTGTCTTTCTCCCTTGACTTCTTGTTTCTTCCATTTGCCTTCAGCTTCCATTTCCCTTTCTATTTGTCTCATTTACTCACTTTCAGTTTGCCTTTCTTTAAAGATGGGCTGCTCAGCGGCGCATGACATCAATAACTCTCTTGAGGATTGATGGAATCATGGATTGATTGCTGGCGCTTGTGAAAACACGACAGCCATGCAGCGTGTGAGCAAACTGTACCTCATGCGTCACGTAATATGTGCGTGTTCGTATGCAAAAGAGGGCTAAGCTGCCTTCTGCCAATGTAAACACGAATAATGCAATTTGTGTAGATGGGTGCAAATCTATGTCGGTCGGCACATTTGAGTAGTACGGTCCTGTGCAGGTCCCATGCTGAAAAATTGGAAAAACAAAAAATAAAAGCACCCAAGAATGGCTCAGAGCAAAACACTGAACGATGTTGAAATTTCCTATGAGCCCTGATCTAAACCCAATTGAACATCCATGGAATTTGAGCTGGAATATGCTGTTTGCAGAGCGTGCCCTTCAAGTTTTGGACAACTGGAGAACGTTTTTCATGAAGAGAAGGATAAAACCTACTGAGAGGTGCCTGAGTTCAAAGTTGAACGTTTATATATAAAAAAAAAAAAAATCTGTGATTGCCTCATAAGGTTGTGCACAATGTGGACCCATGAGCATGAAGGCCAATGCCCATTCATTCATGCACAGCATGTTTAAAACAAACGCAAGAAAACGTCTTTGGTCTTTATTGATCTTGACGGCTCTTTTGCTGAACGTGTACGGGGAAGTGTTGAGTTTGTTCAAGACAAACACTTTGTTCCCCTCAAACAACCCGCAGCAGCGTCCATTGCATGCAGAGGGTGGGGGCCTCGGGCATCCACCAATTTTTTTTTAGGAAGCATCAAAATCTGTTGGTCGATCTAGGGCCACTGCGATTCCGCCAAGGTCCAAATTAGGGCAGGGCGTTCCCAACCTTGACCAATCGGATGTCCAGATGAGTCCAAAGTGGGGTTCCGGTGAGACCAGTTGAGTTGAGTCATGCAGCTCCAGGCAAGCTTTTTTTTGACTGGATGAAGACTTCATACATGTGTGCGCATGCACGAGTGCGTGTGTGTCAAAGAATAAAATTAAACAGCTGGCGGTGTCTTGAGGGAGACGAAGAGGAGACGATAAAGAGGAAGGAACGGCATCCAATTCCAAGACTACAACACGGTTGAGACGCCAGCAGGAGGACGATGGCCTTCACGCTCGTCAATGGTGAGAGACAGCAAACGGCTAACAATGATCTTCTGTGCATTCTCGTGGCTTTTGTGCTCATTTGTGTTTGTGTCCTTCAGGTGTGATGCTCACCTTTCTTCTGCTTCATTTTACATGTGAGCCTTCATGCAAACATATTACAGTACAGTACTAAATTGCAAACATGCATTCATGATATTATTTCTATTGCTTCATCTTTCCTAATGTGTTTTACGTATGATCAGACATATATCACATTAGAGGCAATATCTGTTGGTAAAAGTGATGGCTGGACAAAAGGGGGTCACCTTGAATAAAATGAAAATAGATTGTAAAATGTTAACGTTGCTTCTCAAGCAGTGAGAGACATGAACAAATCCTTCACGTCATCATTTTCCTGATGTTTTTGTCTTGACGTTTGTCACAATGTCGGTCTTTCAGTTTTCCATTGGATGTTTGTCTTGTCCTGATGTTTATCTTCATTTTTGTCCTGCTTTGAGGATTTCTTTATTTTATTTATTTCATCATGGTGCTTGACTTGCTGGTGATCTTAATTCATATTTGCATTGCTGCTTTTCTTGATGTTTTCTGCCATTTTTTCAGGAAAATCCTGCAGAGCCTGCAGAAGCCCACGCCATGAAGAAGTCACCTGGATGCAGGCAACATTAAATTTCCCAATTCCATCGAGGCTAAAATAAACTTTTGATTTGAGCATGATCATTATTTTTGCTCCACTGCTTGTCTTCACCATCTTCAAATCAAAACTTAAAACTCACCTCATTAAGATCGCCTACTCACTCTGATAGCACCACGTCCTTTTAATTCCTCTTCTTTGTTTATTTATTTATTATTTTCTATTTTGTCTTTATTCGAGCAGTTTGGGTTTATTGATGTACTGTGTCCTTTAAGGTCTTGAAAGGCGCTTGCAAATTGAAAGTATTATTATTATTATTATTATCATTCAATCTCATCTGCTGACTTCAATACAGTGTATCATCAAAGGCCATAGATGAGCTAATGTATAGCATGGGCATCACGGTGTTATAACCAGGGTTCACATTCATAGGTTTTGGTGGGAATCCCACAAAATTCCCATGACATGAGAGTCAACTTTCAATCTGGGGATTTGGATGGTACAGGATAACACGAGAGCATAGAGTGGCGGGATTCTCAATTAGTAATGGAAAAAAAACCTCAGAGTACAAGAGGAGAAAGGGGGTGACGAACTTCAATAAATTAGCAAAATGCAACTATTTTTTCCATGAAGCTGGCCATGCTGTGCACGCTTTAGCCTGTGGGGGCAGTGTGGCGCACTGGTAGGGATGCGCATTCGCCATCGAAATGTTTGGCTTGATCGAGACTCGGCAAGAGATAAAGGCGGCGTGTGAACTTAAAAAAAAAAAGTTTGGATATTGACGCTTCATGGAAGGACAACATTGATTATCGACACTGAACAACAAGTGAAAGCATGAAAGAATTGGCAGGTAAACACAAATATGCTGTGAATGGTCAGAGTTGGGCGATTTGAAGAAGAGGACATGTTGAATGAAGGAACTGCAGCAAAAAGACAACTCCAATTCAAGTTATTTGCGACCAAAAAAAACACCCCAACAAAAATCGACCATAAATCAATGATTGAATTAGCTGTTAATTATTTTCACAATTAATTATTTAGGGGCCTGGATTAATTTAAAATTGGCCCAATTCTCAGAATTTCAGGTTCTCACCAGCAAATGTTCTCTCATTTCTGTCATCCTTCATTCAACCGGACTGATGATCTTTGCGTTGTTTCAAAACTAAATATGCAAACATCCACTTTTAAGCAGAGCTGGGCAGTCCGGACGTCCGTTCCAATCTGCATCATGGGATGAATTGCTTTATAGTGACTGTGGTGATGCATTGTGGGATACTTTGAGGTGAAGGCGGGAATGAAGCGTCCTCACAAGTCACAACACATTCCGACGGCGCCGCAAGATCGCCAACTCCGCTGAGTGACGTGGTCAATCATTTGCCATCATGTAATCTATTACATAGTCGGTATTGTTGGTAATCAGATTACTTAAACCAGTTAACTTTAATCCCCTCACAGGACAGCAGGAGCAGAAAGTCAGGACAGGTGGCCTCCTCCTCTTCCTCATGCTAACCCTCCTCGTCCTCACCGCCCGGCATGTTGACCCCTGCCAGGGAGGGAGGAGGAAGGCGAGGAGCAATACTTCCTGCTGCCAGAAAGTGGGCGAGCCAAAGAGAGAGTGGGTGCGAGAGTGCGAGAGAGGAGGGAGCCCGCTGCCGCCAACATGGGAGCGTCTCACGGGAAAAAGGTCTGTCACTTCTTTCCTTTAGCTCAGCATGATCTTAGCTCTCACATTAAAATACGAGCCACTCTCATTGAACGATTTGTTTCTTTCACATTTACGGAGGTTCTGTCGCATTTACAATGCAATGCTCATGCTATTTGTAAAGGTTCATTGATTGTAGTTTTTTTCCTTTTAAGTTTTTGTCAATAATGTTAATTGAAAAGTTTTACTCGAAGTTTGTCGATATCAGAAGTTGTTAAACTTTTAATTTCAAGCCTGCAATTCTAAAAGTTTGATTTGATATTATTAGAAGTGGTCATAACATTCTGTACAGTTTTAATGCTGTGTTAAAATGGGTTGTAAGAAGAAAATATATATATACCTAAATATTAATTTGGAAAAAATAAAAACTTCATGAAGATGACCTATATTGAACTTCAAAGTTAAATACAACCGAACTGAACTTGAGAAATGTACTGTCCTGAAATAAAAAAAAAGTTGGAGCCACTCTCACTTTCATTTTAATTTAATGCAGTGATTCTTTTGCATACCACTAGAGGGAGCTCACGTGCAAAACTTGATAATCACTATTTGCCTCAAAATTTGTCTTTTCTTGAAGTTTGTCTCCATGTTTTTTTTTTTTTATGCTTTTTTTTTTTTAATTTGTCTATTTTGTCTTCTCTGGTGGTTTCCCTCAATGAGCAGTGGATTTTTTTTTTTTTTCAGAATGTTTGAACTTCCAGTTAATAGCGACATGTTTGACTTTGGGGGCGCGGCGCACCTGTTGACTCGACACGGGTGTGTCAGGGCGCGTGGGTTGTCACGGTGACTGACACGCAGTCCAGTTGTCCCATTTGGGCAGACGGTTGATTTATTTTTAGGCCCCCACCCGTCGATGGGTCCACTGGATGAGCAGGTGCGTCGCGCTGCCTTGACGGTCCGCTGGGAGATTGGTTCATTCCCATGGACTTTATTGACAGCTTTGATGTACACTGGCCCCATTTGAGATGTGAGTTTGTCATTTTGTTGCAAATTTGATGTGCATTTACATAAAGAGTACAGGAAGTAGATTGGTTGTCAAGGTAATCGTCGTGATTAGGTGACTTCCTTGTCATCTGTTCTGCACTCTCATTGGCCGTGGAGTCGCCGCATGATATCCAATCAGGGAATACATTTTGATTGTGTTGGAAGTGGCTACTGGCCTCCAAAGAGGCGGAGCTAAATCCATGTTACGTGGACACATGAAATGAGGTGCTGGCACATAAAATGCTAAAGCGAGATGCATTCACATAAAATAATAATGCTATTTGTTCAGCAAAGCATTGCAAATGCTACTTTTGTAAGATTTAAATAAGGCACTTGTTTTAAAACGACATCAAAGCCAAGAAAACAAAGCTGAGCTGACATAATTTGTGGATCAAGTCGTGTCAGTGACACACAGTCAAAGCGCCGTTACGTAAGCGCGCATCGAACGCACGCGCATGGGCGCACAAACATGCACAGAGCGAGAGGAAGAAGCAGATTGAGTGACAAACAAAGCAGATTAAAGACTAATTAAGTCCTTCACCGAAAATCCTCCAGCTAAAAATACAAACACACTCACCAGAGACTTGCACACACAAACACACACACACACGCACGCACAAACGTATATAATTTATTCTTTTTAAAGCAAATAGCTGAAGATAGTTTGCACAGAAAAAGGTGTTTGTTAACACTGAACAGCAAATAGGTAGGGGTTCACTGTAAACTACTAATCTCGGCAAATGTAAAAGTTATATATATATATATATATATATATATATATATATATATATATATGCTGCCAGTGTGCACCTATGGCTCCAACAACCACCCATCACCACCACCCAGTTGTACGTCAGTATGAGTGACACTGGAGAAAGTCCCCCATCTCAAAATCCGTGTGTGTGTGTGTGTGGGTGGGTGGATTGGGGGTGGAGTTTGTATGGGAAGGGGGAGCAGGCGCAGAGGGTGTGTTCAGTGTTGTTCATTGGGGCTCAGTGAGACAGTGGGCGCCTTGTTGTTGTCGCTTTGTGTTTGCCTGATGAAACGTCTCCCAGCAACCAACAAAACCATTCAGACACACACACACACACACACCCCTACACGCACGCACACACACGCGCACACACACACGCACACGTCTTCACAAAGTGCACACACACAGTGAGTTTGGGGTTCCGTGTTTGGGGGAAATGCGTGTGTTTGTGTGTGTGTGGGGGCGTGCGTGCGCGTGAGATCGAGCGAGTGAAGATGAGAGGAGACCCATCAGTCAGCCAGGAACAAGAGGAAAAGTTGCAAGCTGATAAGAATGAAAAATGATTGAGCGTTAGCCACGAACATATGCCTCAAATTTGAGAAATCATAAGTTGAAATCCAAAAACTGGGGCTGCGGCCTTCCTGTATGGGGTTTGGGCACTCCCCCATGCCAAAGCAAGTTCTCTTCGGGTACTTGGGTTTCCTTCCACGTTGCCAAACATGCGTGCTAGTTTAACTGAACACTTCAAATCGTGTGCCAAAATGAGTGTGAATGATTCTTTGTCTGTTTGTGCACTGTGATTGGCTGGTGCCCAGTTCAGGGTGACCCCTGCCTCTTGCCGGGAGACAGCCACTGGTGTCTCCGGTGCCCCTGCGGGCCGTCAGGAGGATACGCAGTTTAGAAAATGACTGGATGGATGGATGGATGATTGGCAGCTCGCTGTGGACTTATAGGACGGTGCTGTTGTGTCTTTGTCCTGCAGAGGGCGTACGACATCGCTCAGCGGCCGAGAGACGTCGACGCAAACCGGACGCGTGCAGGTCAGCCAACACGCACCCCAACACCACGCTGGTCTGTGGCTCGGTCCAAATTCTCAAGGCTGCGTCGTCCGGAGGGTGCATTTTTGGCCGTATGACTTCACTTCCGGCGGAGAAAAAAAGTGTTTTTAAGACATTGGTGGTTGACACTTCATGAAGTATTGAAACTTCCCTTCAAATTGTTATTTTTTGATTTTTGGTACTTCAGTTAAAGCAACATGTGTGACATCTGGTGGACGAAATAAGTCAAAGCAACCTATGTCACTAAAAAGTGAAATATTCACTCTATCTTTCAGCAATAAAAGTCAAAATCAATATCACAGAGATCAATTTATTATTTATGCTCACTATTATTTCAATGTCTATATTCGCAAGCCACCTCTCACAGGTATCAGCTCAAAACAATCCCAAAGTTTTGAATGGCACGTTTTACTGGACACCATTATGCACGCGCAAAAAAATGCTTAGTTTGGTGGAAGTTAGCCCCAAAGCAACCCGTCAATTTTTAAGAATGTCATGAAAATAATATGACTTGACGTGTTCACTTTGTTCACTCATCCAGCAATGTGTGGGCGTGTCCGTGTGCGTGTGCGTGTGTGTGTGTGTGTGTGTTATAATATACAGTTTGAAGAAATGTTATGTTCTACTTTGTAATATTGCTTAGGCACAGTCATCGTCTGACGCAGTAGTGATTGAACATTGTTGTGTTGAAAAAAAATGAGACCGTCAATAAGGTGAAAGGTTGATTTATGTAGCAAAGTGGACAACCTCAAGAGTCCACACACACACTCACGCACACGTAGTCATGTTTCTTTTGTGCTTCCATTTTTGGGAATGATGAATGCGGATGCAAGACGGTGTCTGCTTTCATAAAAGAAAGACGTGTGGGCTTGTGTGCGTGAGGAAACAGGATCCGTGTGTACCCAAAGACGCCTCATAGCTGAAGACACAGCTCACATGACCTCTAATCTCCCCTTTTGTCTCCACTACACTCTCAGTTGCTGCTCTGCGCGCCCCCTGCAGGCATAACGGGAGGTGGAGCCCCCTGCCCCCTCCCATCTCATGCAATTATTCCAACCTCTTAAACGCGCATGTTACAAACTTGATTCGGGAAAACATACCGGCATGCTGTTGCGTTGTGAGGAATATGGAGCACAGCAGAAGAAATTGTAAGCGAGCAGTGGCAACACCGTTCTCAGTGACCAAATGTCGAGTCACGTGATTGATGCCCAACGTGTTGTGCGGGCGGCAGAAAGCTGCTTGTGTTTGCGATATGTCAAGACGCTGACGCTGTTTTTTTCGTTGTGCAGCTTCGACGTACAGTGAGCTGCACCCTCACCGGAGAAAAACGGCGCCCGCCGCTTCCTGCTACGTGCCCCCGCCGCCCGACTACTTGACGGACCTCCGCGACCAGTGTCACCACCACCATGATGACCTCATCAAGCCCAGGAAGCTCCTCAATCCTGTCAAAAGTTCAAGAAGTCACCAGGAGCTCCACAGAGAACTGATGACCAGCTGTAAACGGTAATGAAAAAAAAATCTATGCACACGCCCGTGGTTGTGTTTTATCCTGCTCGTGTGTTTGTGTGCGCGTGTGCGTAGAAGCGGCGGGGGCGTGCGTGTGGAGAGCAACAAGCCTGAACTTGAGCGTGTTCTGGAGTGTCGGCGGCGCGATCAGCTGATGAGGGAAAGGAAACATGAAGAGGAAGCACGGAAGAAGATTTCGCCACTGGAAGCTGAACTCAGGAAGAGGCACCAAGCGCTTGAAGAGGTACCGAAGATAAAAAAAAGAAGAAAAAACACACGCTTGGGTCTTCTAGCGTGTCCTTAGACGTGCCAGGAGCAATTGATTCGGATCCCCAATCAACCTCATCTGGTTCTTCCCAAATTGTTTTCTGAAGAGAAATTGCACTCAGGGATGCGTGGTCTGTTCACTTCACGCCTTAAACGTGTTGTTTGGTGTACTGGCGCCATCTAGTGTTGGTGCTCTGAAGCGCACTTGTCTCAAATTTGGCTCCAAACTCAAGATGGAAATATGGAGCACGTGACGGCTTGTCTCGGTGGTGGTGGGAGGTTGTGCAAGTCATAGCACTCGTATCTCAAGGCACAACTATGTTTTGTATACGTATATCCAATTGTACTTTTTACTTCGTCTGGCTCACATTTGACCAACTGAATTTTTTTGTTTCATTTTTAAATTGCCTTTAGTTATAAGATTGAATCCCTTGAAATGGCTCATCATTCTGAACACTTGAAAATGTGGATTTTTCTGCCCGATAACAATTTCATGTGCTATTATCGGTTTGCAAACGAGGTGTGTAATAGTTTATTGCAGTCCAAAGGTGCAAATGAATATGAGAGGCAACAATGTCCGTTAACTATGGACAACAATTTAACAACAGGAACAAAACTGACTGATAAGACAGAGAGACAGCACGATTATGGTGCTACTGAGAATATATAAAAAGGCCATTTTGAGCTTGTTTTCCAACATGTGCATTGTACATGCAAATTAATTGGAAGGACTGAAAAATCATGTCTGGATGTTTTCTACAAATGACAAGAAATAATATTAGTCCAAAATCTTTATGTAGTAAAAGGCCAAAAATCTCAAGCTAAAGTGGAGCTAAATCCATCAAAGCCTAACGACGTTATTAATAGGTTGACAAAGTTGCGTTTTGTTGTTCCAGATGGAGCTGGAGCAGCAAAAGGACGAGCGGGACAAGTTAATGGCTCCGGAGTTTGTCAAAGTCAAAGAAAACCTGAGGAGGACGTCGTGTGCTAGCAAAGAGGAGAAGCAAGTCTAACATCTGGTGCCTCACGTGTTCCACACACACATGCATTCACGCACACACACTCCTGCTGGCGACGCAAGACAAAGACCAAATGAGGACAAGATGACGCACTTTTTGCCTTCAAATGTTGCAGAAGGACATGTCGTGAAAGACAGGACACCCAGTGGCAGCACGGTCAAGTAACGAAGGGTCGTCAAGGGTGCATGGGGTCGGGGGTGGTCTGCTAAAGGACTTGGAGGATGATGAGAAGACGTTTCTCAGTTTTGGAGGCTTTGCCAGCTGACTCTGGACTGGTCGCCATACATGACAAACTATGGTCGCCCGTCAGTGGCAGGGCACGTATTGGCAACCGATGGACTGGTTGCCAATCAATGTCAGGGCAAATGTAGACCATCAATGAATTGACATTTGTATTCACACCTGTTGACAGTTTTGAGACTTACAAGGCATGTTCTAATGTGAATAATTTTGTTTTAAAAACAACTGCAAAGACAAAACTACCATATTTGAATAATGACAACAGTACAAGGTTGAGTTTTAATTCCATGAATCCAAATTGTGTCAATTCAATAAATTGCAATGAAATAAAGATCTTGTCATTATTTCAAGTGTTGAAGTATGTAATCATGACATTATGCCTGCTTCATTTTGATCTAAAAAAGCCTCATTTAATGTTATTTTAAATAAACACATGTCAATAGATCACAATCATGTCTGATGATTAAAAGACTAATCACACCATTGTCAAGCTTCATTTCTATACTTATAGAGGTAGAAGTGGGCATGAGTAGCGATACCCACGAATTTTGTCTGGGTACTCCGCTGAATCCCACCAAGACATGGGAGAAAAGGAGGTGACCATGGCGATATTGCTTAGCAGAAAGGAGTGTTTGGATAGTAGTTATTTACTGTTTCTCCAAAACAAATTGACAACAATGAAAATGGAAGCTTATGTTGCTTTCCTGATTAAAAAAATACATATGAGTTTTTGAGTGAAAAATGGGCCATACTCGCTGGATCATTCTATTAACTACTATTTTCTATGTTGCTTGTAACAGTCAAGAAATATTTAAAAAATGAAACACGTTTAAAATATATTCACAACATTTTTAAAATTCTGAACATTTCAGTTCTAAAGTCCTCGGCAGCTAAAATGTAGAATAAAACGTCTGAGAAATGTTTATCTCATGCCAATGCTTATGATAACAATATAAGGGCCGCTAGAGGTCACTGTTTCACCTTTTTTCCACAGTTCCTCTGATAGTCGAGCGCTGGAATGACTGTAACCGGACGTGCCGGTAATATAAGATTATCATCCAAATCAAATGTTCTTGGCACGCGTTAAACAAAACCACGAACATTCACCGAGGCGAATATATTTTTGGAGTCAACTAATTCGAAGAAAACTTCAACACTGTCATATCTTTTACCTTGAAACAACTGGCGGAAACGACACGGTTAATTTCAAATCAATCTGTATGCCAGTTGCCCCCCTGAGGCGAGAGTCCTCCCAAAAAAAGAAAAGCGACTCCGGCGTGGAGCGTGTGTTGCGGTCGGTGTGGCCTGGCTCCGAGCCTCGGGGGGAGCCGCGAGATTTCCGCCGCTACATTTGTTCGCCCCAGCGGCCAACCACAACTGGCACTCGGAAGAACCGCACCGGGATTAACCGTCTGGTCCACCAGAAAGTCTTGCTTCACTCTCTTGGATGGGATTTCTATTTGTATATTTTGGGTTCCAATGAAGAGGGCTCCCTCCGCCGCCCATCGAAGCCGGCTGCGGTGAACCGGCTGCGGGCCGCCAGGCATCCAGCCAGGTAGGTCAAGATCAGCCACATCGCTAATTTAGCCAGTTAGCATGCGTTAGCATGGGTTAGCGAGTGTTAGCATACACGGTGTTCGCCTTTCACCTTTTGACGCGCTCGCTGGGTCAACTCGCGGCTGTCCCGGCGACGAGCGCTCACGCCAAACTGCATTGAAAAATCGCTCAATTGAAATAAAATAGGGTCGTGCGATTGATAGCGACCACACGGATTATGTTTGATAGATTTAAAATCGGATTAAGGACTACATCTAAACATCGGCCTTAATATAATCCGCTAAAAATGAATGTTGAGATAAAGATAAAGATGCTGTAAAGTGGGTCGAGCTACCGCCACCGCCCTACACTGGAAATAACCCGAGTGTAGAGGCGCTTTACATTTTGGAAACGTGCAAAACATCACAATACAATTGTTAACTAATGTTTAAATACAAATCCGTGTAAAAATGTAAAACCACCGCAGAGTGTTGTGCTGTTTGAAGTTCACGGAAATCCATTCTAGCCGAGCAAATCAACGGTCCGCGTTCAAATCACGTTTTTGTCTGTGAACTGTGGTGCAGGTGTCTCTTTTCTCATTTTTTACTAGACTGCGGATATCCAGATCGATTTACACGTCGCTCACCGTCATGTTCAATATGATGATGTATTCAAAAAGTATGACGTCATTGTTTTTATGTTCCTGTAAAACTTTTATACGAGGACGAAAGTGTGGGGAGATCGTGACGTCATAGTAATTTCTGGACTGGTGCATTGGGTGTAAGTTTGGGAGACAATATGTGTGTGCGTGAGTGCGTGTCAGTCAGAAGCAGCCATGTTGTCACCTGAATGTTGTGCATTCCCATGGGAGCGTATGCTGAAGCGGCCAATCAGAAGCGTTCATATGCTGGTGGTTGCTGATTCAGCTCAACTCAGGACCAAAGTGTGTTCCCATGGAGACGCGCACAATCGTGGCCATGACATCAGCACGTTTCCCCACCTGTCATTCACTTTGTGATGACTTGAGGATGATGATTGCAAATGGTCCTTCATCATCATCATCACAGATGTGTGTTTGTGCCCAAGTGTAAGATGTTTTTGTAAGTGAGATGTTTTTTTTTGTATGTATGTGACACACGTGTGTTTGTGCATCAGAATGGCTGAGATTGATCCCATCCCCCACTTTTGTGACTCCCAACAGCAAAAGTCTGACCTCGACCATGAGACACGCACGCACGCACGCGCGTTGGTGATAGTTAGCCGGTCATTGTCCATGTCAAACATGGCGGGGGCCAGGGGGTGTTCTAGTCACCAGAGGGGGAGGGCTATCCCTTTACAAAAGCAGCTGTGACCCACTTAAATGCGTGCACACACACACTCCCCTCATGTTTGCTTCATTGGTTGTTGCCTGTTCACTTGCCTCCCATCAAAGATGAATGTAAACAAACAACTGACTCCCATCTGAAGTTTACTCTCAAACTACACAGAATGCAAAGACAATTAGACTCTTTGTTTTGATCTTAGGCTTTTACTTAATGCTAACACTAAATAATATAGCTACGTTGTGTTATATTAAGCAACAGATTGCACGCAAAAAGTGTGGATAGACTGCACAAGAGTTCATAACAGATTCTTAATCCTCTGGAAAGAATGACTAATATTAATGCCGTACTGATGAGTTGAGATGTCTCAAAAACTGGAACAAGGGGCCTCTGAATATTAGACAAGTCCCCACTCTACACGGCAGGTGTTTAAATTACGCCTAAAACCACATTTCTATTCCTTAGCTTTTGAAATATAGCCTGAGTGACTGCTTATTCGACCCCACATATATATGATCTTGGAACTTGGACACCACTTTGGTATAACTTTGTTTGAAATTTTAAACCAAAAATAAAGTGGTATGGTCTCTGAACATTATAGCTGTCCGCGTTTCTTCTACTGCCCCCATGTGGCCAAGGCGCACCAACAGGTGCAGCATTTAATTGCTGCAATGACAAAAATGGTTTTATTCTAATAAATGTTATGACTGTATAATTCCCTCTGATGATTGTATGTTCTGCAGTGGGTTAATGACGTGTAACGTGATGACTGAAGGGTTTGTCTTGGACGGTTGCTACGTGCTCAGGATATCCCCCCCCTAAAATTTAGTCCGCGGCTGTTTCCTCTTGTTTGTTTTTCCAGACGGTTTATAGGAGAGCACCACTCTTTTGTTTTGCACCTTTACTTCCTTCTTCCTTCTTCCTTCCTTCCTTCCTTCCTTCGCACTGGAGCGAGGAGAAGCAAATAGAATGTTTGTAGGTCACATGCTGCTACTTGGTGCTGTCTGGATCTTTCTTGGGCCGATGGCGTCGGCGCCACTTTCAAGTATTTTTTTATTTTCAATCCTGCTTGCACTAAAAATTGTACAAATTTCATTCACTCACTGCATGTCAACTTTGATTTACTTAACATTCAACATTTAGCCTGATTTGACCAAAACCTCATCAGATATTTAACGGCGGATTCGAACCATGACCTCTGTACTGTGAGGCGGATGTGCTAACCAATCTTCCACGTACCACCCAGTGTCAAAACCTTCTGATTTATTTCCATAATTTTTTTTCCATTCCGACTTTTTTAAATATTTGTAGTGGGCGCTGGTGAGTCACTTGTTTAATGTTGTTCTCTTGTGTAGCTAACCAACTTGTTGTTCTGTGTCCTCTTAGCGGATCGCCACGCTTGCGTCATGTCGGCAGCGCAGACCCAGAAGGAGGGCGGCGGGGGTGGGGGTGGGGGTGAGGGTGGAGGCGGGAGCTGGGCCTCCCTGGAGTCTCTGGGACTGAGTAAGAAGGAGCTTGTCCTGGCTGAGGCCTTGCAGATGGAGTATGACGCCCTCTCCAGGCTCAAGCGAGACAAAAAGGCCCCCGCCGAGCAACACTCCGGGGAGCCGGCCCCATCCGACTCCTCCCTCCACCGGGCTGGGGGCTCCCACTCCGTGCCGGCCCTTCCTGCCGGGGCGCCCCAACCTCAAGGCGGGCGCCTCTACATCCTGGACGGCCCAGAGCTCACCAAGAGCGGCCCCGCAGACGGTGAGCTCCTTTCAAAAGGCTTTCAAACTTTTCCCGACGACACCCCCCCTGCTATCCCCCCACGGAACCCCATCCCGCCGCCGCTGCCTCCGTCCTCTTCATCGGGGTCAGAGAATCCGTTCCTGCCGGTCAGAGCGCCGGCCGCGACCCATGACGTCAACGTGTACACGCCCGACACGGACCCGCCCAAAGTCCTCTTGGCTGAGCTCGACTACGACATCATCAACGAATCGCTGGCGCGGATGAATGGCAGCCAGCGCGACCGACCCGGGAAGCCCGTGGCGCGCAGCAACACCCTCCCCCCTCAAGTCCCGCCCAGGACCTACTTGACCGTCCCCAAGAGCAACAAGAACCAGCGCCGATCATCGGCAGACCCGGTAAGACGCCAGCGCCCCAAATTTATGTTGCCATTTCCGTCTTCCCACTCAATTGAATGAATGGAATTAAAATCAACCCAAATATCCAGTGGCCAAATATTTAATACTGATGATCCGGAAAGTATTTACAGCGGTTCACTTTTTCAAATGTCCTTCTATTGTGCCCACCCCCTTTCAGCCCCACCCACCAGTAGTCACATGACCTGGCTGTGCCCGCTCGGCTCAGAGACAAACAGTGTTGTGTTGCTGTCCTTCGCGCCTTACACAAGTACACAATTGACAAAGAGTACACAAGTTGTCGTTGTTGTCGCCTCGACCAATCGCAACCAGTATGTGGTTGTGTTGTCATGAGCGGGCGGAACAACAGAAGCACGTACCTTTTGAACGGCCAATCTATTTGCGCTGCGCGTTGACGTCACGACTGTGTGATTGACAGGTGACGCCGGGGTTCCGGACGAGCGGCTTCGGGTATGAACTCTTCCAGGTGTCTGAGGAGCGAGATGAGGAGGTGGCGGCTTTTTGCCACATGCTGGATGTGTGAGTAAGGTTGGCAGACCAGCGCGGGATTTCAACTTGTAGTTTTGTGGCGGCATCAAAGAGATGATAAATGATGTAGCCTCCATTATTCCCAGTCGTATGATAATTAACAGTCGAGAGTTGAGCGGGGCGCGCCTAACAACCCGACCTGCGTTTGCCTAGGCTGCGTTCGGCGTACCCGCACAGCGACCGCCCCAAGAACGCGGGCTTGGTCTGGTCTCCGTGGGTGGGCCAGGAGGAGCTCCATCGCGGCCCGGGCCACAGCGTCAAGGTGACGGTCATCAGCTCCCACTTCAGAGAGCCGCTCACTTTCACCTGCGATGGTTCGTCCGACCGGCCGCTCACTCGCTCACCAACAGCCATCCCATGCTCACCTATGTGCGTGCGCACCAGGCTCTTCCACGGCGGACTTGATCATCTACCAGACGCTGTGCTATGCTCACGAGGACCTGGACCACTTGGACGTGGACGACTACCTGCTGAAGGTGTGCGGACATGATGAGTACCTCCAAAAGTAAGCGCTTCCTTCTTCCAGTCATGACTGTTTCTGCGTATTGCACCCTCTATTGGTGGAAAGATGATACTGCAACCAGACTGTCAGTTTGGAAATACTGCAAATACATCCAACATTCCCCGGTTCTTGAATAGAATAGTCGCTAGGATCATTGATTCTAAAATGATTGGAGAGTGACAGCTCGCCCTGCTCTGTATACACTCAACAAATCAAATTGTGTGTATACTTTATACACACTCTTGTGCAGGTTTCAGACGCTCTCGACACACTACTGTATAAACTGTACATGTTTCACAAATTGGGGTTCACACTTTTCAGGCACATCCTCTGCACCAATTTTGTACACATTTTGGTTGAGCACAATGAGGTCACAACGGGCGGTTTTTTTTTTGGTGAGCGTGTGCGCTTATTGATGGAAGTGTGTTGCGTTGCGATAAGTGTTGGCCTTGAACTTTTTGCTGTGAAACAATACGACGCTCCCGTACGGGTCAGGCACTTCCCGTTGTGTGCTTTTGATGAGATGCTTTTCCACTTTGTCCAAAATTGGTCTTCTTCTCTTCCTCCGATGGTCCTGATGTGCCCGCACGTGTGCTTGTTTGTGTGTGTGTGTGTGTATGTGGCAGCTGTCAGACTTTGGCAGGTTTGGAGTATGTGCAACAATGTTTGAAGTTCGACTGGGACGTTCGACTGATCCTCACTCAGAGAGCTTCCATCAACACGGAGCTGGCACGCACGGTCCGTGCACACGCACACATGCACACACACACGTACACACGTATGCACACACACACATACACACCTTTGTAGCTATAAAGTGTCCGGAAGACTGAAACAGGAAATTTTCTCGCTCGTTTTGGCCTAATAGGTTATTAAGTATAACAAGTCATAATAAGGGTGGGGATTTTAATAGTTGACTAGAGGTGTAACCTCTACCAAAAAAAAAAAATGTCAACCTTCTCTACATATTGCCAGGGCATCATGGAACGTATGATCGCGGAAAAGTGAGGGTAGACTGTCCGGCATTTTCCAAAAAGTTGGTGAGCCCTAATGTTGACAATTCTGTTCATTTTTTTGGTTTCGAACCCAACAGAAGGATGACGACGAGCTGGGGTCCACGTTGAATCACGGCATCCTGCTGCAGGAGCGACCTATCAAACAGACGGTCACCAGGTGAGAGGTGCCAAGAAGCCTGGCAGAGAAAAAAAACAGACACACTTACTTGGAGTTTCGTGGAAATAAATTGAGCAAGGCAGTGACAATATGCGAGTCCTGAAGAAGTTCTAACCCTAAAGTTTCAAGACAGTTGAAAGGGAGCGCTGCATGGTATCATTTTGTTGCGTTCACAAAAAAAAAAATGCACTCAAGAAAATGTGAGACATTTGGCACAGAAGTATTGAGAGTCACTAAGAGCTTCCTCCATCACCGCTCCAACCTCCATTTTTTTTTTTTTTTTTGGTCATACTATTGAGAAGTTAGGGAGCCTTGGTCCTCTAATTGGTTTCGGTGTCTGGGAGGGGCAAAATGGGGACCAAAATGTTTTGTAGCCAGCCCAAGAAGAGCTTGTTTTGTGCTTCCCTAGACACCACCAAGAATTTTCCCAAACAAGTCTTTTCTTGAGCACTTTTCAGCACTCTCGCTCACAGACTACGAAATGACTTGACTATCAATTGGCCCCTCGCGACTTAAGCCGTTATTTTTGTCCGCTCCGAATCCCTATTCTAATTATGCGTTTCAGGTTAAGATCCCTGTATTTAGTCTCAAGAGCCTCTCTAAGATTACCTCAATTACCCTCTGGAGGTTAGGTTTCCATTTTTTTCCCTTCCTTCTTTTCATGCCCCCGGAAAAAAATCTTTGAACATCTGAAAACTTCTTTGTCAACACTTTTTCTGCAGTGTTGTGTTTTGATGTTTTTTGCACAGGGAGGCTCTGACGCTGCTGCTGGACACCTTCCACAACGAAGCCGAGTCCTTCGTGTTGGCCGAGGTAAGATGACGGACGCCGCGACAAGCGTGGAACTGATCTGCTGACGAGGTGTGTCCGTGGCAGGCGGAGCTGGCGCCACGCGTGGAGCGACTGGTCCAGTCGGTGAAGGCGCTGTGCAGCTCGCTTGCGGCCGTGGAGACGCCGGACGTGACGGCGGCGCTCAGCCGGCTTCCAGCTTGTCCCTGTCGCCTGCAGCCCAAAGTCCTCAAGGTCAGCTTCTGCTTTCCATTTGCTTGTCGCTTCATCGCAAAGGTTGCCACTAAACATGGACGGCACACTGGTCATTATGGCTTCAAGATGTCAAATTCGGGTTTTAAGAGGGGGGGTATGGTTCCAAATTAGGCTTTCAGGCCAGGGTTAAGGTTTCAAGTCAGGTTTAAGGCATCAAATTAGACCTTTTAGGGTGATACTGACAGTGTGTTTAAAAAAAAAAAATTGCTGATTTGTGACTTCTCTTGTGCACTCCCTTCCGCCGGACTTCTGAACGTGCCCCGCAGGACGCCTCAACGCTGTCCGTCCGGGAGAACCGAGGTAAGCTCGCTCGTGTCTGCCCGCACATCCCGCCGCTCGTCCTCCCATGCGTCTCATCCGCTCTGCTCGGCGTCTCGCAGAGAAGGTGGTGGAGAGGCTGACGGCGGCCATCTTGGACCTGCTAGACCTGTATTGTGCCACTTTCAATGCCAACTTCCACACGGCGCCGCACAATCGTGCCGGCGCCTCGCCCGTCCAGGAGGCGGGACGTACCGCCACCGTGCTGTCCTTCAACGTCTACGCTGCCCACCGCGTGCCCGTCACCTGGGCCGCCAGGTAACTTTTCCTTCCCTGCACATGCGCGCAAACACGCATTTATTTTTTTGACAATTTTAACATACAAACAGGAATTCGTAACCAATACTTTTCTCAAACTGGGATTTTGTGACAAATGAGAAGTGAGCGAATGGCAAGCGTTTTTGCGCGGAGGTTAGGATGACAAAAGACTGGTCGCCTGGAAACCCGGCCTGAACGCTGACCTGTCAGAAGAGGCCGCGTGGCCTTCAGTGTGAGGCGTGGAGGTAACCTGGCTTGACCAAATATTCCTGAACATGTTCCTGTGTCGTCTTTGTGTGTGCGTGCGTGTGGCAGTTACGAGGGCTTCTTCCTGTCATGTGCGCTGAGTCACGGAGGGGCGGAGCTCTGCGCGCCCCAGCACACCAGTAAACAGTCGGTCAGCAAATACCTTTTCCACCTGGTGGTGTGGGACCAGAGGTACGTGCTCCATCCTTCCGCTGCCAACTGTTGCTGTGTTATTCTCACCCGTCACGTCTGCGTGCATTTTTTTTTTTCTCACCTGTAATGTTGTCTGCCGTTTGTTCGTGGCCTGCTGGCATCTCTGTTGGGCCTTGTGTGCGCGTGCATAGAGTGACTTTCCCGGTGCAGATTAGCCAGCTTCCCCGAGAGACGCAGTTGACGGTGACCTTGTATGCTAGCTCTCTGCCGCCCCCTAGTGGCGCCGAGGAGAAGGGCAGGCAGCGGCGTGGCGCAGAGGCTTTGGGCTGGGTCACCATGCCGCTCTTCGACTTCAGGCAGTAAGTGGCTTCCCGCCCCTGTTTGCCTGTCTGTGTAATGCCGCCGCCTTCGCCGTAACTCTCTGCCACGTGTGTAGCGTGCTGACGAACGGCAGGAAGTTGCTGGGGCTCTGGCCTTCCACGGCGGGGAGGAGCACCAACGCCCGCTCTGGCTCACCCAACTTCAGCCAGCCGGACAGCGTCATCTTGCAGGTGAGGCGATGGCAAGAGAAGCCGTGTCGCCCACCATGTGCTTCTCATGCGCTCATGCTCTCGCTCGCAGGTGGACTTCCCGACCTCGGCCTTTGAGGTTCGCTTCAGCACGCCACCCGCCGCTGACTTCTGCCCTCAGTACGACTTCTCCCGACTGGACTCCGGCAGCCAGGTGGCGCTGCGGGACATCCTGCACAAGAAAGCCTTCTTCTGGTCAGACTCAACAGAGTGACACACACACATGCACACTTACATGTGCACGATTGGCGAGCTCTTTTGCATGTGCATTCCAGGCTGACGGTGGAGGACAAGCGTGCGGTGTGGGAGAAGAAGGCCTTCTGCCAGGCAGAAAGCGGTGCGCTTCCGCTAGTGCTGGCCAGCGCCCCCTGCTGGCAGTGGGCCTGCCTGCCCGACATCTACGCACTGCTGGGCCAGTGGGCCTGCCTGGGCCACCTGGACGCGCTGGGCCTGCTGCACGCTTCGTGAGTATCGGACCGCCAGGTATCGTGGTGACATGCGACTCTGATGATGATGACGACGGCGACGGTTACAGGTTCCCGGACCAGGAGCTTCGCAGGACGGCCGTCCAGTGGATGGACGCCATCTCCGAGCCTGAGCTCATCGACTTTTTGCCTCAGCTCGTGCAGGTCAGACCTTGTAACAACTTGGGTTTATTGATTTGAATTGATTAGATTTAATTTTTAGGTATCTGATCACGCAGAGGCTTGATTTTTTTTTATTTTAACATTTATCCTGATTGCTGATGTCTTTTTTTCAATTGTGTTATATTTATTTTAATCACTTACGAAATGTGACGTTTTTATTTTTTATTTCATTTTTTTAATCATTTAAATTCGTTTGATTGGAAATGGACCTTTTTGATGCAATTTTATCCTTTCTTGTTGTTTTTTTGAGGCGGTAAAGTACGAGTGCTACCTGGACAGCTCGCTGGTGCGCTTCCTGCTACGGCGAGCCATCGGAGACCTGAGCGTCGCTCACTACCTCTTCTGGTGTTTTTTTTTTTTTTCCACCTCGCGGCCTTCATCCACAACCCAATTTTTAAAATTTATTTATTCATTTATTTATTTTTACCTTTTCCCTTTGTACCACCTGTGTGTCCATCAGGCTGTTGAAGGACAACCTGCAGGACAGCCAGTTCCGCGCTCGCTATCAGCACCTGCTGGCCGCCCTGCTGTGCTGCGTTGGCCACGGCCTCCGAGATCAGCTGGACCGCCAGTGCTGGATGGTGTCCATCCTGGCCAAGGTGGCCCAGAGCGTCCGAGACGCTGCACCTGCAGCCAGACAGGTCAGATGGCGATGCCCGGCTTTAAGGCGTCCACTGTCGTTGCATGAAATATTGTCATCTTCTCATTCGCTGATCCATGTCATGTGTGTTGTTGTGTCAGACGGTGCTGCGTGACGGACTGGAGGAGATGAAGAACTTCTTCTCGGTCAACAGCAGCTGCCGACTTCCTCTCAACCCGGCGCTGCTGGTGCGAGGGATCGACATCCCGGTGAGTTGGGCGTTCACGCGTGTCTTGCGAACATCGCTAATCACTTTCTCTCTTGCCACAACGCCAGGCGTGCTCCTTCTTCAACTCAAATGCCGTCCCGCTGAAGTTGTCCTTCCGCAACGTGGACCCACTCGGTGATGACATCAGCGTCATCTTCAAGGTCAGGCCAACAATCCCTTTCCTTGTCATTTCCTTTCACTTTTATTATTAGTTGCCTCTTTTGTTTTAATGATTTAAATTTTGTCATATTATTGATGAAATTATTTGTTTTCATTTAATTGTATTTATAATTCATTGATACTGTTGAAATTCTGTTATTTAGTTTTTTTTGGGAGTTTTTTAAGTTTTATTTTTTAGGTATTTTATTGTGTGTATTTAATATTCGAATCATATTATTATTTTTTGTTTTTCGTCCCGTATTTTACTTTGCTTTTAATTCATTACCAATATATTTCATTATATTGTTAATTTAATTTATTTTGTTGTTGGTAATGTAATAATAATTCATTGCTATTATTTATAATTATCGATTTCATTTAAAAAAAAAAAAAAAAAATTTTTTAAGATTTCTTTTAATTAGTTATTCATGTGACTTTGAGCTTCCCGCTGCACATGCCATTGTTTTTTTTTTTTTTGCAGTCAGGCGACGACCTGCGTCAGGACATGCTGACGCTGCAGGTGATCCGCATCATGAACAAGATCTGGCTCCAGGAGGGTCTGGACATGAGGATGGTCATCTTCAAGTGCTTCTCCACTGGGCGAGGCCGCGGTGAGCAGTGGCCCGTCGCCCCGGGGGGACGTTTGCCCGGCGGCCGACCACCTGACGTGAGCGCATTTTTTTTTCATTCAGGCATGGTGGAGATGATCCCTCAGGCCGACACGCTGCGCAAGATCCAGGTGGAGCACGGTGTGACGGGATCTTTCAAAGACCGACCGCTGGCCGACTGGCTGCAAAAGCACAACCCTGCCGACGAGCAGTATGACAAGGTGGGTCACCGTTTGTTTTTGGGGTGCTGGAACGTGTTACTGTCACTTAATTTCAATGGGCAAAGGTGATTTGAGGTAAACAAGCGATGTGGAGACAGTCAAGTTGCACATGACGGGACATTTGTTGACTCCTTGCAACTTGACATTTGATGTGGGCAGGCGGTGGAGAACTTCATCTACTCGTGCGCAGGCTGCTGCGTGGCCACGTACGTGCTGGGAATCTGTGACCGGCACAATGACAACATTATGCTGAAGACAAGCGGCCACATGTTCCACATCGACTTCGGCAAGTTCCTGGGACACGCGCAGATGTTCGGCAACATCAAGCGGTGAGTGAAAGTTTAAGCTGGCGCTTATGAGAGCGCCCTCTAGGGGTCAAATCTAAATACAGCCTTTAAAACGATGAAGCCTGACTTCTGTGTGCGTGTGTGTGGCCACTAGAGACCGCGCCCCCTTCGTCTTCACGTCCGACATGGCGTACGTCATCAACGGTGGCGACAAACCGTCCAGTCGCTTCCACGACTTTGTGGACCTTTGCTGTGAAGCCTACAACCTCATCAGGAAGCACGCGCACCTTTTCCTCAATCTGCTCGGCCTGGTGCGCGCACGCATACACATTTGCATATCTACAAGCACGCGAACAGTGAGTGAGCAATCTGCTTTTTTTTTTTTTTTTGTCTTGAAGATGTTGTCTTGCGGTATTCCCGAACTGTCCGACATCGACGATCTCAAGTACGTCTACGACGCTCTCAGGCCTCACGAATCGGAGGCAGACGCCACCATGTACTTCACCAGGTGCGCACGCACACACTCACACGATGATGCACTTCCATCGCAGAGGAATGATGTTGCTCACAAAGAATACGTTGAAGCAAATAAACTAATTTGATCACACAGTTAATTTTGTGTCACCTTGTGTGCGTGCATTAGATTGATCGAGTCGAGCCTGGGCAGCGTGGCGACCAAACTGAACTTCTTCATCCACAATCTGGCGCAGATGAAGTTTGCATGCGGCGAGGACGTCCCGTCGCTGTCGTTCGCCCCTCGCGTGTACTCGGCCAAGAGCGACGGCATCATCCGAAGTCTCTATGTGTGCGCGCACGCGCGTGCCACCGCCGGTGGGAAAGCTCACGTCAGTGGCGCTCCTTCTTGTCGCCAGACATGACCGGTTGCCACGGTGACGCTGGTCTCTTGTTTTAGACTTACGTGGTGAAGGTGGAGCGTGACGGCCAGCAGGAGGCGCAGTTGGTGCAGAGGACCTTTGAGGAGTTTCAGGAACTTCACAGCAAACTCAGGCTCATGTTTCCCTCCTCCAAGCTTCCCAGGTACACGCGTGCGCACACACACGCACACACACGCACTAGACGGGCGTGTTGGATCGTCCCCATTTGATTGGCAGCATACCTCCACAATTATGAGATTGATGCTCATCCCACCCCCAGCTTCCCCAGCCGCTTGGTGATTGGCCGTTCTCGCAGCGAGGCAGCAGCGGAGCGGCGCAAAGACGAGCTGAACGGTTACGTATGGCACCTGGTCCATGCCACGCAGGACGTCGCGCAGGTCAGTTGGATGAAAAGTCGCAAAGGACACGCAAGGCCGTTTGAAAGGAAGTGACGGTTTGGATTCACCTGTGTGTCCACCAGGAGGCAGTGTTTCATCAAAACAAGCGTTTCGACGTATAAATGTTTGTGAATTGAATTGGACTAAAAAATGTGATTGCAATTGCAATTATTGATCGCAGACCATATCTGTGATGCATGCATTCCCAACCTAGAGAAATATATTAAATATACAGTATGTGTATGATTAATACATGTATGTATAAAGCGTCCTAAATATTAGGCCGCTGAATGTTATCATGTTAATAATATTACCAACATGTTCCCTTCTATCGTAAATAATGGGAACATTATGGTTAGCAGCATGTGTGTGAGTTGTGCAAATGTTGCGTAAATGTTGGGATTGTGAATGTTAGCATTGTGACTTAGCATCAGGAATGTTAGCATATGTCAACTACCACTTGACCTTGCAACTCAGCTCTGTGTTGGAACATTCCGTTTCCATTTCACTCAGCTCACATACACACACACCCCCACACACACACGCACCCACAGAGCATTTCTCAGAAGTGGCTCATGTCATATCAGCATTGCGCACATGGACACACGTGTGCACACTCACTAAGTCAGAGCGGGTCAGCTGTGCTGTATCAGGTCTTTCCACTTTGAGCATGCGTAAACAAATGTTTCGTTTCGTGATAGCAGAATATGATATGCCGTATGTGTGTGTGTGCGCAGTGTGATCTGGTGTACACGTTCTTCCATCCTCTACCCAGAGACGAGCGGCCGGGACCAAGCAGCAGCAAAACAGGTGTGCATGTCAATTAAAAAAAAAAAAAAAAAGACGCATGCAAACGTGTCCACACACACACTTGTCGTGAGTCAGAGTTTAAAGTGCAATGTGATCTTCAGCATTCGCTCTTCTCATTGGGCCAATGCATAATCATTGATCACACACGCAAGTCACCCAAAAATCGTCATGGTAGGCATATAAACAAAAATTAACTGATCAGTGCCCAGTGCTAAAGATATAACATGACAGCTGCTGTCTGTCTGTGTGTGCATGCATATCTCCTCTGTCTCTCTCTCTCTCTCTCTCTCTCCCTCTCTCACTCTCTCTCTCCCCCTCCCTCCCTCCACACACACGTGCATGTCTGCCAAACTGAGTGTGCGTTGTGTGTGTCATGCAATGTGTATGTGCTTATGCACATGTAATAACGTGTGCAATTGTGAACACTTATGTGTATACCCGTGTAATACTGATTGTGTTTGTTGTGTGCGCGTGTTCGCACAGAGATGGCGTGGACTCCGGCTTCAGGCAAAGAATTGGGCGAGGTCAAACTGTCAATCTGCTACCGCAACGACAAACTCTTCATCATGGTCATGCACATCCGAGGCCTGGTCAGTGTATTATCTTGCGCGTGTGCGTTCTTGGGAGGGAGGGGGTAGCTCACTGATGTGAATATGCGAGCGTATGCCTGCGTGCCTGCAGCAGCCACTTCAGGATGGAACTGACCCGGACCCTTATGTGAAACTCTACCTCCTGCCGGACCCGCAAAAGACCAGCAAGAGGAAGACTAAGGCGGCGCGACGCACCTGTAACCCAACGTACAACGAGATGGTACGCACACATTGTTAATGTTGACGTTTCAGATCCGATTCATCCAATTGGATGGACTTGCTCTCTTGACTACAGAATCGCTCAATGCCAATTCATCCCTGAGTGTGAATATTTGAATAAATTTCAGACAATATTTTGGATGTGTTTTCACGTTGCAGCTGGTGTACGAGCGCATCCCACGAGGCGACCTGCAGCAACGCCTGGTGCACGTGCGCGTGCTGGCCGACGGCGCCTTCTGGGACAACACGCTGTTGGGCGAGGCCTTCGTCCCACTCGGGACACTGGTCCCAGGTCAGCGGTGGGTCGACTGGCACCCGCTGGCGCCGCCCCGTGCCGACGCGCCGCATTGAGTGCAATGTGTTGCACAAACATTTACTGTGCAATGGATGCATCGCGTCCACGTCCGGTTGACTTTGCAAAAACAAAAGCACACGTGGAAAAGCCCATTCGGCATTTACGCCATTTCCTGCTTGTGTGCTAAATTGTCTTGTCAACTAGTACGCTCTTTGTACTATAGTTTTGACTTTCCTCTTTGGACTTTTACTGCTCCGTGGCATTTCTGCTCACTAGTAATAGTGACTAGTTTGCGCTACTAGAACTGGAGTGCACTAGTGGGCCACCAAAGGCACACTAATGAGGGCACTCTAAGAGAAATGACGAGCGGACACTAGTCCAGTGACCAGGATACACTAGTAGAACATCTAGGGTTCACTAGCAAAACAACTACTGTGCACTAGTAGAACGACAGGGTCCCACTTGAAGAAACGACAAGCGAGGACGAGTAGAAGTATTAGCCCGCACTTTGAGTGCTCTAGTTGAAAAAACTCAAGCACGTTGGATTATGGTGTACTAGTAGTGCGATGAGGGTACACTATACACTAAGGACCATATTCTCCCGGTGGCACCCAAGGTGCGACGATTCTCCTGTCCAGACTTGCCAATGCACCCACCATGCCCGAGCTGCGTAAAATCATTGACTAAATCGAAAGTTGATCAAAGTAAAGCAAATCAAATTGATTTGGGAAATTTGAAATGATAGCTAGCCCTACTAGTAGAAGAGAAATGACTTACTGGTGGCCTTTTTTTCACACCAGTGCTAGTAGAGGAAAAGATAAAATAACATTTCAACGCACTAGTAGAAATGACTAGCATGCAAAAGTAGAACAACTATGTTGCGCGAGTAGAATGACTGGGCCACACAAGGGAAAGTTCTTTCCACTAGTGCCTTTCAGTACTGTATGACGTTTTTGTGCACTAGTAGAACGAGTCTGTCCTGCTAGTGGTCTTTTTTTCACCCACTAATACCTTCCACTACTGTATGACATTTCTGGGCACTAGTAGGCTGTTGTACTTGCACTACGTCAGAAGTGAGGCAGAACTTGCACTAGTTGACAACTCCATTATACTAGTTTGACTAGTGAAGTATTAAATGTTAATGATTTTAATTTTGTAATGTCACTAGTAGCATGCAGTTGTCAACTAGTGCACAGTTTTGTCTCATTAGTAACGTAGCTGTTCTACTGCTGTGTTGAATCGTCTTACTGGTGAGGACAAAGAGTGTACTAGTGCATAACAAATGAGCGAACTAGTAGGATAGGCAGTGAATGGTTGTCAAGGGCACACATACAGTTGTATTGCGAACAGCTCAACTAAAGCTCCTCCTTGTCCTCGCTACATTTGTTGCGCAATCACAAATGCATTGTGGGAAACGGAGGCGGTGGTCACGGCAACAGGACCAACATCGTGTGACTGAACTTTTCATTTCATTCCTCTTTGCAGACGTGATTTTCTACTTTTATAGCCGCCTGCGTGGGCGGCATCCTTTATTGCGTTTTTTGTTCAAACACTGACTGTGAACGTTGACCTTTTGAAAACCTGCAAGAAATAAATGCTCTGGCCGAGGACAGGAAGTGATGTCACAGGCTAAGCCGAATGTAAACGCGTAACGTGGAACTGTTTGTATTATTCATACTCACCATTTACATCCAACAAGCATTTACATTAACGTGAAACTTTCACTTGGTATGATTTGCACTAGAAAATAAACTTGAACTGAAGGCTGACGTGCTTGCTTGCTTGCTTTATTTTTTTTTCCTCTTTGCGACAATTAAAGAGCGCTTGCCAACCACTCGCATTATTCACCTTGCAAGACTTTCCCAAAACCAGAACTCGGCGAGACCAAAACAGGATAGAAACGTTTGGAAGTCCATCTAAAATACATTTCTCAAAATACATTTTAACAACCAGGGCAAGAGCATGCTTTCTTGAATTGGATTGGCATTTGTCAGTCAAAAACATGTCCGCAACTTTCTCAAAGCAAAAAATCTCAAATCGTGACAATTGTTTTTAACTCAGTTCTTGCAACAAAAGAAAAACCCTTCTATGAATTTCAAAATGAATTGATTTGGCATATGCTACAGCCAAAGTCTTTTGTTGCTTGTCCCAGCTATTTTTGGAACTTCTTGCAGCCATAAAATTTGAAATTAATCATTCTTTGCAAAAACATTCACGTTTATCAATTTGAACATTACATATGGTCTTTGATGTGTATTAAAAATAGGTTGAACACAATGTCCCAACTTCATTGGAAGTGGGTTTGTACTTTTACTTAATATAATTAGATTCAGTACTTGTTTTACCAGCCTTTTATTTATTCCACCAAACTGTGGAGTTAAGTACAGAGTGTGAGTTATTTTGTCGTCTGTGTACTTAGGTACATAGTAGACTTTAGCCACCTCTGCACTTCAGTACAGTCTGGGTACTTTTGCACAATGTGCAATGAAAATAAACTCAACCGAAGAGAACGTTTGGCGGACAAAAGATGACCGACGAACGATAGGAGTTGCCATTACCTGGAGGCTCAGGGTTTTACTAGCTGACGCGATCGTGCTCGTATTGCACTCTAGACTTACGTAACATATCGGTTCGAGTAACACCGCGACGCTCCCTGCCTCTCTCCCCCCGCCCTTTTTTCCCCCTCTCCGCCTGGCACTGTCAGACACTCCCTTGACTTTTCTGATGAAATCTTTGGGTTGCTGAACGGAAACGCGGTTGGAGGCCAAACTTTTGCCCTCAAAGTCAACATTGATGTTCCAACGAGGAGTTTTGGACTTGTAGACGACACCAAAAGTAATTTTTGTAACGTGGCAGTGTTTTCTTTTCTAATTATTTTGGAGGGACTTTTGGCCGTTGGCGATCTGCTAAGCTGAGCTAAAATAAGCTAACAGAAGCTAACCTCAGAAGCGTCCGGCCCGGCCCGGTCCGGCCCGCTCGGCGTCCGGAGACGATCAGCATGGCTTTGATGCAGTCTTGCCAGATCCCCGGTCTTCCCCGTCCGCCCCCCTCGAGCGTGTCGTCGTGCAGAACGAAGCCGAAGCAGCAGCGACCTCCGAGCGGCCAAAACGCCGCCGCCGACAAAGGCCGGGTTGCCGTCTACTTTTCCCGGGTACCTGCCTGCCCTCACTGCCGCTGGGCTGGTTGCCAGTCCAAGTAAGCGCGATGCCTCCGTGCTGGAAGCGCTCCCATTGCGGAAACATTTAGTAGAGTGTGGAACCAAAAGTAGACACGAGCTGTACGCGTGACGTCACAGCTGTCACATTAGCAACTTCTGCAACTTACTCTTCAATGTGTTTGTGTGTGTGAGAGAGAATTCAACTGAAGCAGTTGGTCACCTTTTCCTTGGAGGGCAAAACATGTTTAAAAATGTCAGTAGCGAGGGTGGACTGCCGGGCGGGCGTAACCTGGCCTCCCCGGCCAGCCTCGCCGCTCAGGAAAGCTCGTGGTTCGGCCTGCTCTCGGTGTTGTCCAGGCCCGCGCTGTCCTTCGTCTCAAAATATCTTCCGGGCCTCGGCGGTGCGAACTGGCAGCCTGGCGGGGGACGAGGAGATGTTGCCCAAGACCAGGATGAACTTCGCGCGTCTGCTTGGTCCTGGCTCAGCGAAGGGGAGCGCTCCCTGCACCAATTGGGTATCGAACCCGGCCGGAACCCTGAGGGATCTCCCCCCGCAACATTGTTTGCTTGGGACGTGCAGAGCTCCTGGAAGGATGGGATGAGAGGCTGGTGGGGAGGCTTCAAGGAGGGAGAACCGCTGTCCGCTCCTTTGTCCCACGCTGACATTGGATCAGTGCACAAGGGCTTTTGTGACCCGCAAAGCTCAAAGTTGACAAAAGAGCACTGTCGTATATATGTGTGTAGCAGCCTGCTGGCCGAAAGCGCTGGAGTGAGCCTCCACAAAGAGGAATCGTTGGTCAACGGAGGCACGGGTGATGTCCAGAATGGTGGCGGGAATGCGGCCGACCAGGACAACGGCTACTACAGCCTGGAGGAGGAACACGGCCTCAAGTGTCCCAGGTGCCGCTCGGCCAGCATGCTCTGCGACGCACACGTTAAGCAGGTGCATGTGCTGGATCACACCATACGGGACAAGCTCCCCGATCAGATGACCGACAAGATGGAGGTGGATCGCGTGGCTGAGGATTGCCCACCTGACGAGCTAGCGGCGGAGTGTCACGTGACAGCCGACGAGATGGGGACTGGTTATGCCAGCCAGTCAGCCGCGGAGCTCTGCGACACGCATGTAAATTCCCCAAATCGGGCAGAATCGTCAGATCACATGACTGCGGACGGCCCACCCGATGAGGTGATGGCCGATAAGATGGAGGCGGGTCATGTGACTCAGATGGCGGCGCAGCAGTGTCGTAACAGTGGCATCGCCTTCATCATGGGCTGCCCGTGTAGCGACGATGACAGCCAGTCAAACGCAGACTCCGCCCACGATGATGGCTTCGACAGCTCGGGTTCGTCCGACCTTTCGTCTGATTGGTCTTCGTCTGACGAAGAAGAGGAAGGCGGCGTCATGGCGGACGAGGAGGCGGCGCGTCTGCTAGCATCATTGTGTCGCCACGACGACCCATACAACCCTCAAAACTTCAGTGCCCGGCTCCACACGGGCCGCGCGGCGCCTCGCCCCGTTCCCGCCGTCGTGTCACCCTCCTCGGATCAGGACGTGTGGGATGACTCTGGCGGCGAGGCAGATGAAGCAGAAAACCTCCTACTGTTGGCGTCGTTCACCCCGTCCGACCCGTACAGTTTGTTCAACTTCCAGGCACCGCTCAGCACCGGTAGGGCGCAGGCTTCGCCCCCGCAGGCTTCGCCCCCGCAGGCTTCGCCCCCAAAGTCCACGCCGCCGCTTGCCGCTGACAAAATGGATGGCAGCTTCACTTTCACCTCGGTCAAAAAGGTACACTTTTATTTTGTTATCCAAGCTCCTTTCCTGAGAGGGCGTGTCTCATTTCCTGTTTCCACTTTACAAGGCAGTTTTAAGCTATCACCACCACATCACATGGGATTTTTAATTCTTAACACATATACTTACTGATCTGGATTTTTATTTTTTTTTTTGTAATGCTTCTGCTTCCTGTGCAGTGCTTCTACCACTCGTGCAGGATTTTAATTTGTCGTGTTTCTCCTTTTTGTGCCCCATTGTTGTCCAGGTACGTTTCAGCAACGTGGTGGAAGAGTTCTTCATTGCGTCGGGCGCCGATGCGGCCGAAGAGGAGGACCGTCGGGGGCCGTGGGAGGAGCTTGCGCGCGACCGAGGCCGCTTCCTGCGACGCTGCCGGGAGGCGGAGCTCAATCTGGCTTATTGTCTGCAGCCCGAGCATCGGCGCCGGGTGTACTGGCGCATGAATGGGCACGACGCCAACTAGGCGCAGCAGCGGCAATGGCCTCATTCTTGCGGTGGTTGCGTCTGACAGATGAGCCCGAACATTTGATGCCAAATGAAATGCAACTCTATCTGTATTTTATTTTTCTTAAATCCCCATAATGGATTCTGTTCGATTGGATGCCAAAGAGTGTGACCAGTGGTCACATGCTCAAAAGTATTGAGACATTTGCCATCCATGGAGCAGACATTTTTCCATGTCATTTGAGGCGCGCACACACACACACTAATAAGTATCAGACTTTTTTGTGAAGAGCCACCTATGTATTAATGAGGAAATGCGTTAAAGCTCAAGTTTATTTTCAATGAATGAAAATTGAGTTGATCAGCCGAACAGCTTTGAGACATGATTGGTTCTTCAAATAGGAAGTCAAGAAAGACTCAAATGTGGAGAGTATTTTAAATACAAATGCTTCTATTGTATTTTTGTAAGGCGCATGGTAACTTGGTGGGGTGACTTCCTGCTGTTGTTTGCTCACCTGATCAATAAACCAGTTAACTGCTTGGTGATCACCTAGCAACAAGAAGCCTTCAGATGGGATTGGCTGCTCATCCCCAATTGTGTCAGCCAGTAGGAGACGGAAAACGTTTTATGTGGGGGAAAAAATGGAGCATGTTTTTTTTTGTTATTGCTTTCGTTATGTTTTTAGAAGTTTTTTAGGTGAAGTTTTATCAAGCATGTTTTGACACTTTTTTAATTATTTTATTATTGTTTTTAATTTAGATTTGTTTTGTAATTTTGGCTGGGGGATATTGTGCTTATTGAGCAGCTAGTGTCAAAATGTGTGGACTGCAAATGACATCACAAAAGCTCAAGGCTCAGGTAAAAACCAATCACGGCTCACCTGAACTCTGAGCCACTGTGTTGTCATTTTCAGTCAACACCAAGTGGCGTAAAAGTGCTAATTGTACATGAACAATCATGAAGTTTTCTATTTAATTATAGACAAAATACCAACGTTTCTGCTGAAAATGGCTAAGTATCCCTGGTTTGCCACGACTCACCGCCTTTTATGGAGCGCCGCCTGGTGGTCGCCTACCAGGAGCGTTTGAAGCAAGGCGACAGACGCGATGTCGTCCGGCATCAGCGTGTCCGACTAGCTTTTCTTCTTGGCCCCTTGCAAGCACAAAAGCGTGGCAGCAGCCCCAGTTCTCAGCCCTACCTCCATACGACCACCTAACGAGAGAGGGGCATTCTGGGATGGCTGCAGTACGCGTGCTGGCCGCCAGAGGGAGACGAAGCTGAAGATGTCCAAGTGAATGCCAATACTCATCATCAGATCACCTCTGACCTTTACTTTAAGTCACTTTCTCGTCGTCACGTAAAAAAGTATATAAACATAAAGCCCACTGCTCACATAAAGCCTGTCATAAATACGGTAAGCAGGAATACTGCATAATGCAGTGTACAGAAGGCAAATTGCTAGATGTCTTCATGACTAAAATCATATCTGGACTCAGGAGAGTGAAGAGTCATTTTGGAAAAGGGCAGGATAATTCTCAATGCTACACACATAACGTGTTGACTTTGTTCATGCACACACGATCTCGTTGGCGCGTCTATGACGTACAGTATGCAAAAAAGATTTGAGGGGGCATTCAGTCTATTCTTTTCTGTCTGTTCGGTCCAAAACATGCTTTGGCTGGTTGAGGGCAAGAGAACCATTTTTTTTCGTCTGCGTCTTGTGCTCGTTTTGTGTTACACAAACCAGGTCGCCTACAGTGCAGTGCGTGACGACAGCGACACCGTGTGGTTATTGACATGGTCATGGTTCGTGTGGGTGTGTGTGCTGTTGTCTTGTGACTGGCCAAGCAAAATCCATGAGAACGAGATCCAAAGTCAACGCATTGACGAGGCAAAATGGTTTTGTATTAGGACTACAATAAACTATTAAGTACTTTATGATTGTCAGAAGGGGCGGGGTCGTGAGACTGAAGGTCTGACAGTGACAGATGAAGGTTGGTGCGCACTCGGAAATGTGGCCTCTGATTGGCTAGCTGTGGAGCCGCCCATGTTGCGGCCTGAACCAGGTTTTACTCTTCAAAGGGATCCAAACGGCGAATTATTTGAATATTTCCCAACGAGAACTAAACGTCAGAGCCACCCTCTACATTGCAGTGTTGTTTTTTGCATGTATGTTTGTTTTATCTGTTTGCTTATTGTTGTGTGGCTACTGCTACTTTGGCAAATATGTTAAACAGATTGGTGCCATTTTGTATGTCCTACGTTTTTAAATAAAGAGTTACAAAACAAAACAAAACCCAAAAAAATTGGTCCATCAGCTTTGGCCCCAAGCGTCGCACGTCAGCTGTTTGGGGGCGGTACAGCAAGGAAGGGGAGTGTTGCTGCTGATGCTACTTCGTCACTCTTGCACTCGCGCTGATCGCGGAAGCATGTTGAGAGTGACGACAACAGCCTCGGCAGCGGCGAGGTGGACCTCATGGCGCGGGTGAGTTCGCTCGTCCTCCGCACAGACGAGCAAGAAGCCGCACAAGTTGACGGTTAGACAAAACTCGACTTGGTCGTCTCGGTTGGAAGTCATCCAGATTATGCTAATGCTAATGCTAATGCTAATGCTAATGCTAATAACTTCTCGGGGCTCGAGAGGCGAGATCAACCCCCCGCCCACAATGCGCGTCACGCTAACATGGCAGCCGACATGGTTAACCTCGCAGCGAACATCTGTGTGTGAGTGCGTGCGTCTGTTTTGTGTGTGCGTCATGAATGCAAACAAGCAGGGGTGCGTGTGTGTGTGTGTGTGTGTGTGTGGGGTGTGTGTGTGTGTGTGTGTGTGTGTGTGTGTGTGTGTGTGTGTGTGTGTGTGTGTGTGTGTGTGTGAGTGTTTTGCCAGGGTTCAAGAGTGCTTAGCGTCTAAGCTAGTTACGATGTGTGTGTTTTTAGTCTCAGCTTGTGCGCCACCTGCACAAACATGTGCACTCTTTGACATAAGTTAATGGTCCACATTTCACTCACTGACACAAAAGGAACCCGGTGAGACGCAACAGTGGGAGGTCAGGACAAAGTACTGATTATGTTCAGTCTTTGGATTTTCTTCAGTTTCTGCATCATTACACAGAAACCATGATCTGTTTACAGAGTTGTATAAACATAAAATGTCACCCCTAACAGGACAGGGAGGAAGAAGTAAGCGAAGGCTGGTTAGTGAATAAGTAGTCTGGCGTCCTCCAGCTGCAAACGTTTTGTGTTGCGATAGATCAGACATGCACAACCGACACAATGAGTTTTGTACCATTGCAGTTAAGCTAGATTCTCCTGCTGTGAAATTCTTGCTTGAGGTCATACCGGTATACCATCTCCTCAATGAGGTTGAGGTCAGGGACTTGACAGGGTCACTCCGGTCTCAAATTGGTATGCCAAGCGTCTTGATGTGAAACTTGTGAATTAATTTTCCCGTTGATGATCGCAAGCTTTCCAGGCCCTGAGGACTCAAAGCATGCCATGCCATGACGCTCTCACCACCATGCTTCACAGCTGGGATAATGTTAGAAAACCTGAAAACCTAAATGCTAGAAACCTGAAGACAGCGAGAGCTGGCCAGACAGCGAGGGACTGCTCTGCTTCGCCTGCTGTTTGCTGACCTTCAGCTGTGTGTGGCGGGCGAGTTAATAAGTTAAACGGTACATGAAGTCAGCGCTAACGCCTGGATAAATGTGAACTTTTGTCCAACACCTTCAGGCGTCGCTAATATCATTTAATAACCGCAGCCAGAGGGTTTCCTGGGTCAAATTGCTCGAACGAACCAGCGCTTTTACAAGGTTTTACCAACGTATACGTATTTTATTTTTAAAAAATTATATATTTTTTTTAAGCATGCAAAAAATACAAAATGAAAAAAAAAAAAGTCGGAGCGCTGTCCCGTAGTCATGACAACAGTTCAAGTGCATTGCGAGTGTAAGCCAACCTTGCATTGTGTTTTTAGTTTGAAAGGTTCGGCCTGGTGCGCCAGCGTGTCTGTGAGGAACGAGCCTGTCCTCGACTTCAAAAGCGGCAGTCCCGAACGACGGCAGCTCCTGCAGGTCTGCTTGTTCGCCGGCCCCTTTTGCACACCCAGCCACAAACATGCCAATGCCATGTCTCTCCTTTTGTGTGTGCGTTCGTGTTAACATGAACACGTGCTCAGGCGCTGGAGCAGGTGAAATCGAGCACGGAGGAGATTCCTTGTGTGGTCGGTGATGAACATGTTTGGACCAGCGACGTCCGATACCAACTGTCTGTGAGTCCAAGTCCTGTTAGCTGTGGAATCTCTTCCTGGAGCGTCACGGCTTTTCTCTTCTTTTCTTTTCAAGCCCTTCAATCACGCACACAAAGTCTCAAAGTTCTGCTATGCCGACAAGGTAACAACCTGCGCCGCTGATTTGAGAATGCTTGTTATGGTGCACATCCAAAAAGTGGGGATGAATTTGAGGCGTCTGCGTGCGTGCGTGCAGGACCTGATCCACAAAGCCATCGCGGCGTCGGTAGCGGCGCGGCGCGAGTGGGACCTGAAACCCGTCCAGGACCGAGCGGCGGTCCTCTTCAAGGCGGCGGATGTCATCAGCGGACCCAAACGAGGCGAAGTGCTCGCCAAGACGATGATCGGACAGGTAGCGTCCCGCCTTAGCTTTAGCTGCAGTCGCTAAGATGTTGAGTTGGTGCTTCGGGCTCCCAGGGCAAAACGGTGATCCAGGCGGAGATCGACGCGGCCGCCGAGCTTATCGATTTCTTCCGCTTCAACGCCAAACATGCCGTAGAGCTGGAGGCGGCGCAACCGCTGGATGTGGAGGGCAGCACCAATACTGCCATCTATCGGGGCCTCGAGGTACTGCGTGGGCGCCTTCTCTCTTATTTCATGCACGGGAGTCATGCCAACCTTTTTCCTCATTTCTTTCTTTTTTTTTTTTTGTTTTTTACCTATTTTGCCATCAGGGCTTCGTGGCCGCCGTGGCGCCTTTCAACTTCACTGCCATTGGCGGCAATTTGGCAGCCACACCGGCCGTGATGGTAAGTGAGACAGGGAATGGTATTCTCGCCACACCTTGTAAAAAGTCTTACTATCGTGGCATATTAAAACTTAAAATGAGGCCGCGGCAGGCGAAGACGAGGATGTTGAACAATGGTGACGTGCACATAACATCAGCGGTTTTATTTCCGTTTCATTCGATAGAAAGCCGCATCACTAATGAACATCAGGAGAAAACGTAAACAATGTACAATGGCGTCGCAAAAACAATTAAGCGATAATAATAATCATGACAACAATTTATTATGTATCTTTGTGGGTACTGGGGACTACTTATAATTTTCAATTATTAAAATAATTGGGCAGGCGTCCGACAATTGCTTCGTGTTCCAATTAATTTGCTCCTAATTTGAAAAGAAAAATGTACTTTTCCTGTCACCAGCTTCCGAGAAATTATCTCAACGCAAGTCTGACTCAATGTTTCACACTCCTTTTAACTGGGTGGTATACTGTAACTTTTTAACTTCATGAATTCCAGATGATTATTATTAGAAAGGTCTTAGTGACGATGGAATATTTGGATCTCAAAGTCCAACTGGGAGGAATTGTTCAACTGCGTTTGTGCGTGCGTGGCGTTCAGGGTAACGTGGTTCTGTGGAAGCCCAGCGACACGGCCATGTCGGCGAGCTACGCCGTCTACCGGATCCTACGCGAGTGCGGCCTCCCACCCAACATCATCCAGTTCCTGCCAGCCGACGGTCCCGTCTTCGGAGACGCCGTCACGTCCTCCGAGCACCTGGCGGGTATCAACTTCACCGGCAGCGTCCCGTAAGCGCTTCTTTTTAACACGCTTTTGCATCAGCTTTCCTTGTTTTTTTGTTGTTGTTTTTGGGTTCAAATTGTGTCCTGGTTTTCCTTCATCTGATTGATCTTGATCCAAAAAAAAACAAAAAAAAAAACACATGATACTGACATTTTTTCTTGTTTGCACGCAGGACCTTCAAGCACTTGTGGAAGCAGGTGGCCCAAAACCTGGACGTGTACCGGAACTTCCCCAGGCTGGCCGGGGGTAAGAACCGCAGAAAGCTTCCGGGAAATCATCCTCCTTATCTTGTTCCTCCTCGTCCTGCCAGAGTGCGGCGGCAAAAACTTCCACTTTGTGCACAAGTCTGCTGACGTGCGCAGCGTCGTGAACGGGACGGTGCGCTCGGCCTTCGAGTACGGCGGTCAGAAGTGTTCGGCCTGTTCCAGGATGTACGCGCCCGCCGGCTTGTGGCCTGACATCAAGCAGCAGCTACTCGACGCGCTCAAGCAAATACGCGTGGGAAATGTCAGTTCCTCTTCTTCTTCTCTTCTAATGACCCCTTTGCACATAAATTGAAATTTGTAAACGTTAAAAGAAAAATGCACTTTTTTTTTACTAATATGACAGCAGTTCATTAATAAAATGTTAATGAAAAGTAGAATGCTGACATGCGAACGTGTTGTTTGTTGCGTTACTTTAAGAAGACACCGCGCCTGAGGAAAACCAACCAATCAGAGACAGAATTGATCATTTTTGTCTCGCACATGCGGGCAGACTTCAGCTGACCTGCAACCTCGTAACCTGCTGCGCGAAATAAATGATCGACAACTCGTTCGACAAGCCGCATCTGAATGGCTTTTTTTCCCTCTGAGGCGCAGTCGTTTCTTGAAGACACTCAATGGAGATGTTTATTTTCACAGCTCCTGTTTGTCATATCATACTTTAGTTATGATAACCAATTTAATAAATAGGAAAAAAAAATGTTTTTTGGGGCTTAGTAGGAGAAATGGCAAATTCTCGAATTTTCCATTTCGGGTCCTGTCACATTTGCTGTTTTTTTTTTTGCATTATTATTTTAACCAAATATTGCTTCACTTAAAATATGTAAATTTCTGAAATTAAATGAAACGTGACTTGTTCTTGTCTTTCAGCCCGTGGAAGACTTTGGCGCCTTCTTCTCCGCCGTCATCGACCACAAGGTGGGGCCCTTCTGTTGAGCACACACACTCACGCAGAACAACACACACACACCCCCACACGCGCGCGCGCACACGCACACACACACACGTGCTGACAGCCTGCCGTGTGTGTTCCCTGTCAGTCGTTTAGCCGCATCAAGAAGTATTTGGACGATGCCAAGTCATCCCCCGAGCTGGAGGTCATTGCCGGGGGCAACTGCGATGACTCCAAAGGGTACTTTGTGGAGCCCACCATCATCACCACCAAAGATCCCCAACACCCCATCATGGCACAGGTGACACGCGCTACTTCCTCAACCTTTACGCTTTGTGTTGTGAGTCAAAATTGAATTTAGGACTTAAATTAGATTTTTTTTCCTCTCTTCAGGTTAAAGCTAATAATTTGTTTTTAGGGTTACGTGTCTATGTAACAAAGACACTTTGAAATGAAAATTGCGTGAATTTATGTTTGTGATTGTCTCTTCAGCTTTGTGCCAGGCCATCACTGTGTTTGTCTTGCAGGAGATTTTCGGCCCGGTTCTGTCCGTGTACGTGTACCCGGACGACGACTACAAGGAGGTTCTCAGTCTGGTGGACAGCACGTCACCTTACGCGCTCACTGGCGCCGTCTTCTCTCTGGACACGTAAGACCACGCCTTCCCGTGGGCGGGGCCAAAGACCGATTTGCAACACGTGGCCTGTTGTCTTTTGATGGGTGGTCACGTGACCTTTTACAGGAAAGTGGTGGTCGAGGCGTCCAAAATCCTGAGGAATGCCGCGGGGAATTTTTACATCAACGACAAGTCGACGGGATCCGTTGTGGCGCAGCAGCCGTTTGGGGGCGCAAGATCGTCAGGTTAGGGCCAGCACCTATACAGTGGCGCCTTGAGTCGCCTCAGCACTTTCTGTAGGAGGTCCTGATGCCAGCTTTGTTTTTTGGCGTTTGTCAGGCACAAACGACAAACCGGGCGGCCCTCACTACGTCCTTCGCTGGACGTCTCCGCAAGTGGTCAAGGAAACTCACATCCCGCTCGCACAGTGGAAGTACCCCTACATGGCCTGAGGGGAGGGGTGGGTGTCACAGCCGCTGCCGTCCAACCGCATGACCCGTCCAGCGTGGCCACACCACTTTGCACTGAACTCTGCTGTGAACTTTGATCGACGAGTATGTGACGTGTTTCAAGAGAAAAATCAACTGCTTTTTATATTTTTTTATAAATTACCTGCAAATCAGGACAATAATCAACTGATAATATATGTAATTAGGGAATTGTAAGTGTTGATCTCACATGTTTTTGTTCGAACTGTGAAGTTATGAAAGTTTAGTTTTTACTGAATGATTATAACAAATAATAAAAATTATGTGACAGATCACACCTTCTTCTGCTTTTCATCACCTTAATTTATAAAAAAAAAAAAAGAAACGCTAAACGTGAAACAAACAAGCAGGCATGTGCACAGACATTTTGTGTGAAAGGTGCTCAAGTCAAAAATCAACACCAAAATATTGAATAAAAAAAAGACATTTAACTTTTGCATTAATTTCTGTTGACAATCAAATGAGACAAAGGTTAACAGGAGCTACAATGGCTTCGGAAAAGGTCACTATTGAACTAGATCGGTCGACATCGCTTGCGTACGGAAATGAAATTCGGGGGTGGGGCGCTCTGTGTCTCCGAACGCACCCGAGTGAAAGTGATTTTATTGAACACACCCTAGAAGTCCAAATTGAGTCGGACCTGTCAGTCGTTTGTCACTCACAACCATTCAGACGTACTTTTTACAGGATTCTACAACAGCAGCATAACTGAAAAAATAAATGTCACACTGTAATATTATATGTCGCACGTTTTAACTTTAAGTTTATAACGTGATAAGTTTGACCAATCGGTAGAAAAAGTACACTTTGCCAGTGACCTGAATCGAAAGGTTGCGGAAGTCAAACGTATCCCAGTTAAACAATTTTAAACGTAGAAACGTGACAGTGACACTGATCACTTTATAACGTGACGAATTGGCTTCGCGTTTGGAGTCTTTCTGCTCCATCTGAGACGCCTTAGCGAGGTAGGCGTGGCCAAGCTAGACTGTTGTGTTGTGGTCCAAATGAGCCACCAGAACCTCAAGAAGCAGGTACGTATTCTTCAGTCGGGATTCAAATCACGCGGACGACACGACACAACAAGCTCCCACACGAGGACAAGTGGAGCGAGCATTGAAGGGGGACAAAACAGGTAACAGTTTGATTTTTGGTTGTTGTATCATGTTCGTGTCTCGTCATGGTAGCTTGATAGCTGGCATGCTAGCTAGCCCTGGCCAGCGATCTGCTAACATGCTAGCGCTTGCTGCTGGCCGAAGCATTGCGATTTTACCTTCTTTTTGTGGCCTTCGGTGTTCTTTTGTGCGCGACAAGACATGCTTTGGAAAAACCTGGTTGTCCTGATGGCGGTACACAGCCTAGACTCCCATGACAGTGTGGCGTTGTCACTTTATCTGACGTCCCACATCGCCATCACCATCCTACTTCTCCGCCCCCCTTTGTAGTGCTTACTCAAGAAAATGGGTAAAAGCTTCCAAAAATTATACAACCGCAGGAGTGACAATCATACACTAAACACAAATGATGACATGACTTACTCCATACACTAAAAGTATGCCTAAAAAGTGGTGCCTTGTCATACTAGTGCCTTGACTTCCGAGTCCTTTAGGTACAATCCGGCACTTAACCATATTTTTGTTTTGTCTTGATTTGTGAGCAAAATTTGATTGCACTACTGACTCCGGGCGCTAGGCGGCGCTCGCCATCGGTTCCCTTGCAGTGGAAGGACCGCACCATTTGATGGCAGTAATGGCGCAAAGAGCCACTTTGCCAACCACCAATAAAAGAAGGAAGCGCAATGAATTGTCCACACTGCAGTTTTGTGGAGCGTAACAAACGTTTCTGTTTTTCCTTTGTTTTTTGTACGCAATACAAAGCAAAATTGAGTGCATTTTTTTTTGAGTGACAACGCGTTTTGAGTTAATTGTCAGGGTGGCTGAATTGCACTGATTTGTGTCACGTGGGTGCTCAAGGTACACGTCCAGGTC
The DNA here is from genome assembly GCF_059441095.1 of Idiotropiscis lumnitzeri. Taxonomy (NCBI): domain Eukaryota; kingdom Metazoa; phylum Chordata; class Actinopteri; order Syngnathiformes; family Syngnathidae; genus Idiotropiscis; species Idiotropiscis lumnitzeri. The sequence continues at coordinate 6,563,765 of NC_142401.1, forward strand.
ATAACTCCAAGTACCAGTGCATACCCACATGGACAGCATTGCGCACAAGTGTGTTACTTGCATATAAAAAAAAGTCTACACACCCCTGTTGAAATGCTAGGATTGATAAAAAAATGACATGAAATCCTTCCAAACCTTTTTCCACCGTCGATGAGACCTATGACCCATAAAACTCTTTTTGAGGGCTTTGCTATTTTTTTTTTTCATCTTTTTCATTGAGTTTGATCTTATTTCCTTGTTTGGTTAGTTTGGGACTTACAGGGCGCGCTTGGGACCATCTTATGTGTAAATGTGTGCTGCGTATAGAGTCACGTAAAGAGCAGTAGTCTATTTACTTACATAGAGTACACAAGTTCTCTGATATCCAAACATCAAGGACATGAGTCTCAAAGTCAACATTGCAAACATGCCCACACGAAAAGCATTTCTCAGTGCACATTGAGTGCATTGAGAATGGTGACAAAGTCAAAGCCGACAGGCGCGGTTTTTTAACGCTAGCCGCGTGCTGTCCATATGCAACCCTTTCCCACTTCCAAACGAGTCTGTGAGGGTTTTGAAATGTTTTCTAAATTTAGCCGCTCACCAGTGGCCTTGCTCCAAGAGTGGGTTGACATGCTCGTTGGGGGAAAGTGAGGGGGCTGGGGTTTTTCTTCTGAATTCTGCACCAGCTGGATATGTTGGGATAGTTGAGGAGTGTTTCATTGCGGGTCATACTGTCGTCTGTGAAGCAGGAAAATGTCGAATCGCACCAAAAGTCAAAGTTGGAGTAATTTGGTTTGAAAAAAATCAAAAAAATATTCCCATTAAAAAAAGACATTTTCTTGGTCCAGTTTGCGTGGACAAAAAGATCACCGTCCGCCCTTGAGCAAGACACAGACAGCCCCAACTGGTCCCTGCTTCACTTTGTGCTCTCAATTTAGTTTATCTTGTGATTATTATTCTTCAACCAATGCTTTCTCATACTCTTTGATAAATATGTGTGATTAAAAATGCTTTTGGAGCATTTGCACAGCTGTGTGACTCAAAGTCATCAAGATGGGCTGGAAGGCAAAGCCCAGGATGCCATCCGTGTCCGATTGGTGATTTTTTTTAATTTTCTCTTTGTTGGGTGTGTCTACAGCGGTTGCGTGTGGCCGACTTCCCAGCAGGCAGCATGAGCTCCAAAGGTGGCGGCGGCACGGCGTTGAGCCGCCGCAACTACAAGCTGTCCTCAGACTCGGACAAACCCAAGTCCACCGGTAACGCTTTCCACCTTCACGCCGTTTCCGTTTTATTTTTGCAAAGCAAACCACACGTTTTCACTGATTGCTCCCATCGTTAGTATGTATGCACTTCTCGTAATGAATCTTCGTTCATCTACCGATGCCAGCAGCGTATCGTGATTGAGAAGCGCAACAGCGCTATCCATTTTTCCCCATCTTGTTCCAAAATGGATGTGATTTCTTGTGAATGAATGAATAAATGTTTACAGTTACGAGCATGGTCATAAATAAATTCAACTCATATCTCAAAGTCTCTGTTGCCATATCTTTTTTTATTTTTTATTCGTACAGCAAAAAAAACAAACAAATTTTGTCTTTCTTGTTAGGCATCGTCAACGAGAGGCTGCTGAGCGACTATTTGCGTCACGTCTTCCCTTCTGCCAATCAGGCCAACGTTCCGCCCTCCTTCAGGTTGTCTTTCTGACCGTCTGTCTGTCTGCCTGCCTACCTATATGTCAGTCTGTCTGCCGCCTGCCGGCTGACTGGGCAGCATTGTGCTTCTTCGAAAAAACACAAACGAGCGCAGTCAAACAATTAAGTCGCTCTTAACCAGAGGAAGAAAATCCAAACGTTTGGCACTTGTGACAAAATGTTTTCTTCTTCCACTTCTTAAAGTGAGATTGCAAAATAGTTCACAATATATTTAAAAAATACCAAACTTGATGACACAATGACTTTGGGACAGGTAAAAGTGACACAAAGAAAGTGCTTTTTCGGGTTTTACAACGGAATTAAATATTTGGAGAATAAAGTTGGATTTTTGAAATACAGTGTTCTCTTCCGTTGGTGAACTGTCAATGTCACAGTAATCTGACGTTGTCGTTGAAATCATGGTTAAATAAAGCTTTGATCTTTTTGTTAAAACAAAATGTTACGGCAACATTATGCCCTTTTTACGGAAGTTGGGTTTAGCTTTTGCTTTAGCTTTTTTTCTCTCCAGCTTTTGAATGTGATGTGGGGATACTGGAGTAGAATACACTCAGCTGCTGCGCTTTGTGTTACAGACACATCTATTCATAGACGTGCGCGCACACACACACGAAGCGCTTCGAAGCGGGAGCCCAGTTTGGCATGTTGGCCTGCTCATGTGCACTTAATGTCTTTTCAGGCCTTTCAAAATGTAAAATGTCAATAAAGTTGCTCACGATGGTTGTTGGTCTTCTTCCCTTTGGTGACGCGACCACGCCGGTCGACTCGCCGGCTCCCCCTGGTGTTCAGGAAGCCTTTGGCCTTCCAGGATCTGGACGCTCACCTGCAAACGTTGTTATGTGAAGGCGAAACGGCTGATGACAGCCCGGGTATGTCTGCATGTCATGCTCTTTGGAATTTAAAAAAAAGAAAAGTTTTACAACTTTGCTTTTTCAAACATTTTTGGGGGGTCAAAAACTGCTTCACAGTTATGGCCTGTCCAATATGTGATTTTTGGCGCTGAGATCCGACATGTTGGATGATATCTGTAGCCCTTTGAGCAAAATGTCCCGTCAACGTTTGCCGCCTTGTCCCGCAGAACGTGAGGTTGAAGGTCGCCTGGGTCCTCAGCCGGTGGTCCTGGACCACACCGGCGGCTTCGAGGGCCTCCTCTTTGTGGACGACGACCTGCTGGGGGTAGGATGCCTTCCGTTTTCGCAAGTTCCGTAGTTGGCTGCCTTGACCAGGCCCTTTTGCCTGCCGCGCCCCCTTCAGGTGATCGGCCACAGCAACTTCAGCTCCATCCGAGCCACCACCTGTGTTTACAAAGGTGGGCCGGGGACCGCTCGCACGCACTAAACTTGGTTTGCCTTTGCTCTGCAACAACTGAGATTTGGAAAAATACCAATTGTCACCAAAAGTTGCTTTGAGTATGACATTTATTAGAATCAAACGTTTTTGAGCAGAAAAGTTGCTTTTGTCTGATCACAAAGACAAGTTTTGTTGAGCACAAGCAAACCGCTATACTTGTGGCACGGCGTTCGTTTGACCTTTGACCTTGGCATGCAGGCAAGTGGGCGTACGAGGTGCTGATCTCGTCGCAAGGTCTGATGCAGATCGGCTGGTGCACGCTGAACTGTCGCTTCAACCAGGAGGTGAGCGCTCGCCGCCCATTTTTGACGGCCGCTCACTAACGCCTTTGACCTCCCGCCAGGAGGGCGTCGGCGACACGCCCGACTCGTACGCCTACGATGGCAACCGAGTGCGCAAGTGGAACGTGGTCACCACTAACTACGGCAAAGTAAGCGTGTGTCCGCCGAACCGACGGCAGAGTTCCCACCCCGGTGTTGACGCAATTTTTTTTTTTTTTTTTGTGCGCTGGCAGTCGTGGGCAGCCGGTGACATTGTCAGCTGTCTGATCGACCTTGACGACGCCACCATCTCCTTCTGCCTGTAAGTCGCACGTGCTCTTCACGCTAAGTAGGCTTGTCACTCGCCAATTTTTTTCAAAGCCATTATTCTATCGAAGGTCCGAGCCAATAATCCACTGAAATTTTTGCATGAAAGGGTATTAGAAAACACATTTTCCCCGGATTATTCTTTGTCAACCAATTATTTTTGTTTATTTGCTATTTAGATAAAAAAAAAAAAAAAAAAAACCTCAACTACAATTGCACAATTCCGCACGAGAGATAAATGTTGGAATCAGAAACTTGTTTGGTTGTTGGCGGTGTCGGATTTAGAGCATTTGGACAAGTTCTAGTGAATTCATGACTCAATAATTACAATCATTTTTGATTCATTTGATATTTGATTAGTTGTCGATTCATTTTGACTTCTGTAAGAGGAGACAGGTGTCGTTCATGTCATTCCAATGTTTGGACTGGAATGTTGTGTGATCACTTTTTGGGATCCAACTGAGGAGGCTTTCCACTCACTTCCTGGTATCAAAAAGATCCACACTCTTGTCACGTTTTTGGGTGGTCCGAAAAAGGTTTCACAGCGGACGTGTCAAAGTTGTTTTTGGCATAAAAATTCAACATATTTTTTGTGATTCTTAAGAACCAAATGTGTTTTTCCAAAACTTTTGTGGGGATTTTGTGGCCATACTAATCAGAAGTTGTGCCCAGGAACGGCCAGTCGCTGGGTACGGCGTTTGGCGACATTAAGTTGGGTCCCGGCGTGGCCTACTTCCCCGCCATCAGCCTGTCCTTCAAGGAATCGGTGGCCTTTAACTTCGGCAGCCGCCCGCTCAGATATCCTTCTTCCGCCGCCACTGCCTTTTGTCTCTTTTGTCTGGCCAGACCACTGGCTTTGTCCTTGACCCGCCAGTGCTCACGTACCCGTGCGAGGGCTACCTGCCCCTGCAGGACCCGCCCGCCGCCGACCTGCTCAAGGCTCACAAGCTGCTGGGCTTCGTCAAGAACGTCCTGTCCACACGCATCGACGTGCAGGTCGCTCAGCGTGCGACGAGCACAGACTGGCCTGAACGCCACACAGCAACTCACGAGTGTGTGTGTGTATGCATGCATGTGTGTGTGTAGGAGGAACGCGTGGTGGAGACGGATTGCTCGGTGTGGAGGCTGGACGGCGAGGCGACCGTCCTGATCACACTGGCGCACATCTTCAACCACTTTGCTCCTCTGATGGTGAGCAAGTCATTCTTCGCCTTTGCGCTCGCTTCGTCCGCATGTGTCAGTAAACGCCCTCCACGTGCGCGCAGTGTAAAGTGTACCTGGTGGAGGACGTGCTGATGAACTTCCTGCTGGGGATCTTGGAGGGCGGCGGTTCCGTGGACGAGCATCCGCTCATCCAGCAGCTGCTCGACCTCTTCTGGCTCCTCATGGAGGTAAACGCTCGCGCACACGACGCACGGCGACACGGCGTGACATCATCTCTCGCTTGCAGGATTACGAGGTGAACGAATGTCTGAAGCAGCTGATGATGTCGCTGCTGAGGGCGTACCGCTTCTCCCCCATCATCCCCGACCTCGGGTTCCAGGTACCCAGCATCACGTGTGCGTCCAAGGCGAGTCTCGTGTGCATGTGTGTTGTTGAACTCGGCGCATATCCTTTTAGATTCACTACCTTCGTCTGACGACGGCCATCTTGCGCCACGAGAAGTCCAGGAAGTACTTGCTCAACAACGTCTTATATCCTTGCGTGTCTACATGGTGGCGCCCATCTTTTACACACACACACACACACGCACGCACATCGCGCAGACAAAGTTGCTACTTTTCCTTAACGTGAGCGCACGTTTGACGTATTGCGCTCGGTGGTGTTCTTCTACATCAAGACGCCGCTACGGGTGAAGGAGGCGGGGCTTGAGGAGCTCATCCCCACCACCTGGTGGCCAACGCACTTTGACAAGGAGGTGCCCGAGTCTGCCATGTCAACGCCCCCCCACCCCCGCACCCACCTTACAAGCGTCTGAGCCTCTTTGTCCTCTTCCCCGTCAGGGCAAAGATGAGTGCGAGCCTAAAGACGAGAGTTCGGACGAGCGTCTGCGGCGGCGAGCTTACGAGCGAGGATGCCAGCGGCTGAAAAAAAGAATCGAAGGTGGGAGTAGAAGTCAATGAAGTTTGACTGACTCGTTGGTTTGAGTGCACTCGTTCCTATGTTTGTGCTATATGGCTCCGCCTCCTCGAGCTGAAACCACAACGTGATCAGCAAGCAGTCAGTGTCAAGCTCAGAGCGTTATTGGGGAGTGGGAAAGGCAACTGTGAACTACACTTGCTGACTACCTCGTATGATCACTTAAAAAGTGCGTTTGTCTCCCTCTAGTGGTGGAAGAGTTGCAAGTGCAGATCCTCCGGCTGCTGCTCAACAACAAAGACAAGAGCATAGTACGTGCCTTTGTAATTTTTTCGTTTGTAACAAGAATTGTCTTTCGAGCTTACAAAATGTTCAGATTTCAGCAGTTGTTTGCTTTCAGTACATTGAGCGGCAATTTCCCAAAATGTAACAAAAAATGTTCTGATTATGTTTTGCTCACATCTTAATATCATGTTTTGTTCTTTGGATCCAGAAGAAATTCAAGTTGCTTGTCACTGTAAGAGATGTGTTTGCTCAGTAAAAAAAAAAAAAGAAAAATCATTGAAGGGCTTGGAAAAGTTGGTAAATACAGCAAACAAATAGCTCACTTCTGAACACGGCTTTTGTAAATGAGCTCCTCTTTGTTAGTAGCCATGTTCGTGTGCAAACCAGCTCAACTGAAGAGGTCACTCCAAAAAAGCAATTATGTCAAAATTTGTTTTCTTGACACACCAGCTGGAACAAATGAATAAAATCACTGAATGTCACAGTGGTAATTTTAATTATTTTGACTTGACCGATGGCCTTTCATCAATTGTTGACTTTTTGCTCTCGTTTTGACTTCGCTTAGGGCGAAGCGTCTCGTTACATTTTCCTCAACAAGTTCCGCAAGTTCCTGCAAGAGAACGCCAGCAACCGAGGGGTGAGAACGAGCGCCTCCAATCTTTCACGCCAATGAGTCACAGCCTTTCACTTTGCTTACAGCCTGATTCCTTCCCATGCAAAATTCAAATGTTCACTTCATTCAGATGATTCCAAAAGTTTCCGCATTGTCTACATTATTCTCTATAAAATAATTGTCTGGTAATAATCTAGTGCCAATCATTATGGAGGACAATGCAATTTCAACATTTAGTTTCAACTTCAGCATTTCTGCAATCAAATCAGCTGTGCAAAAAAGTGAGGTGCGTCCAATACTTTCCATGTGTATGTTAACAACATGAACGTTGTGCGTGCGCCTGCAGCATCCCACGGCCCTGTGCCCCCCCGAGTACATGCTGTGCTTCCTGCACCGCTTGATCACAGCCGTGCGCACCTGCTGGGATGAAAGTTGCAAGAAGAGTCCGGGCAGTGTCAGCAGTGACGGTACGAAAACTACGCAGCCGTCGATCTCGAAATGGCTGTATGCATTTTTTTTTTCTTTGAGGAGCAATTTTGCCCATTCAGGACGTCATTTGAGGAGCAATTTTTTTTTGCACCGGTAATGCTGTTCAAAGAGTTTAGCAAAATGCTAATTTTGCCCCTTGATTGCAATGCGCTTATTTTGAGCCTCGTTCCTGAAAAGTGTTTTGCTACGACGACATCATTTCAGACATAGAGAAGAAGACAAAAAAGGAAAAATGTGGCTTGTTCAGCAGCATGTCCAGATTTTAAATATCGTTAGTTAATTGAACGTAGCCCACCGTTCCGTGCTCTGACCTTCCTCTCGCTTCTTCTTATTGTCCTGTGTGTTGCGGGCCGCCGCGGCGCTCCTGTCCCTGCCGTTCCGTTTCCGTTTGACTTGTGTCTTCAGCGGCGTTTGTGCCGCCGCAGCTCTTCTACAATGGGAAGGTGGACTACTTTGACCTGCAGCGGCTGGGCGGGCTGTTGTCGCACCTCAAGAAGACACTCAAAGGTTAGTTGAGAACAGTCGGCAGCAAAAAGTCATACAAAAAAAAAAATGGATTACACAATAGAAGACGTCAAGACGACTTTGTAAAGTTGTTGATTTTCCCCTCACGAGCTGGCTAACGAGCGCTCGCGTCAATAGTTGAGTCGATTGATTGCACAAAGCGTGACTGGCGCGAACGTTGAAGGTGTTGCCGACCTTTTGCTCCCGCAGACGACCTGGCGAGTAAAGCCAACATCATCATCGACCCCTCTGAGATCCAAGCGGCATCCATGGACGACCTGGACGAGGATGACGAGAGCGGCACCGCGCAGGTTCGTCTTGGCTTTAGGAACGGCCGTTGGCTGTCTGGGGAGAGGCTCTGCCATTTGAATATAACTACGACGTCTACGCCCAAAATCAAACGTTGCTGAGAGGTCACTATGGCAAAGTGCAATTTTGTATTACTCGAATCCACATTATAACAATTTTGTTTTTTGTTTTGGGGGCGAAGGTTGATGCCATTTGTAGTCATTCAGTGGGGAAAGATGATTTGAGTTATGAGCGCGGTGACTCAACAAAATTGAGTCTTATCTCAAGGCAGGACTATAACTTCTTCCCATAAGAATATGGCTTTGTTAAACAAATTAAAAAAAACAAAACAAAACCACTAGATGAATTATGTGGGGATGTGGGCTTTATCTGGGGATCCCTTTTTGAGAAATTCTGTTTTTGTGTGCGCTCCCCAGAGGCCGGCAGGGGCATCAGCGGGCGGCCCCCCAACTCGGCCCGGCTGGCTGAGCTCGCCCACCCTGAGTCGCGCCAACCGCTTCCTCAGCACCGCCGCCGTCAGCCTCATGACACCCAGGCGACCCCTCGGCCAGCCCGAGAAGGTCAAAGTGCGCGCCCTTGCCATGGAGCAGCGCACCGAGGAGGACAGTAAGTCATCAAGGGCAAGAATTACTTTCCTGTTGCTTCCTATCTTCTTACGACGTTTGTCTCTTTTGTGTGTTTTTTCCTCTCAAGTCGAAGGTAGTCACGGCAACGACGGTCTGTTGCTGGGGCGACCCGTCGACCAATCGCATCAGCCCGTGGCTGACAAATCGCTTCTGGAGATCACCGACGGGATCATCATGATGTACAACCTCAGCGTACATCAGCAGCTGGGAAAGGTGCGCCCGCTCTCGTCAGCTTCACCATCAATCCATTGATTTACCTGTCCATCATTTTTATGGCGGGGTGGTTGGAGAATCAGAATGAACTTTGACATAAATAACAGAAATTTCACATATATGAATTTTGTCATTTGCAGTTTGCGAGCCGAGACGTGTTTTTGATTAATTATTTCACTAGATATAATTTTTGAAATAATGACGATCTCATCCAAAATTGAGATCAACACACGCCTTCATTGGCCCTTTGGCCACCTAGTGGTTGACATTAGAACTGTTCTTCCGCTTGCTTTTAAACATGAAAGCAACCAATGCAATGTTTGTGTTGATGTGAGCTACCCCATTGACTGACACTTTTTATATTTGTGCAGATGGTGGTGGTGGCCGACGATGTCCACGAGTACGCGGCGGCCCTCAAAGACACGGACGAGAAGATCGCCCGATGCCCACCGAGAGTAAGTGGGACGCTTTTCCGCTGGTGGCGGCGTGCATCTGTCTTTGCTCCCGTCCTCCATTTGTGATGTGGCTTTCCCCCGCAGAGGTCAGACATCTTGGAAGAACTCCACAAGAGTCAGAAGGTCTTTGCTGAGAAGTTGAATCACCTCACCAGGAGGCTGGCCTGGATCAACGCCACTATATACTCCAAGGTTGGTCCACGTGTGCACGCGCACGTGCGTGTGCATGCACCACACCTCACCGCTGTTTTGCGCACAGGAGAAAATGTTGGACGTGTACTGGCTGGTGCGCGTGTGCATCGGCACCATCGAGCGCGCCGACCGCACAGGCTCGCTCTTCGCCTTCACGCCCGAGTTCTACCTCAACGTAGCCATGTACGCCTACAACGCCCTCAAGAACTACTTTAGCCCCGCCAGCAGCATGGATCAGCTGCCAGGTGAGCGCGTGGCAATCATGGACGTGCCGTATATGTGATGCACTCCCACTTAGCCTCTGCCGGCAGCCATCTTGCGTGGGGTTCGCTTTCATTTCCTTGTTGATGCTTCTGACAACATGATGCTGACCAATCCATTAGAGTAACAGTCAGAGATATACCTCAGAAGAGAAAATGTATTATTGCATTATTACTGATGATGCCACACACTGGCATTTTTGCAGTGGAAACATAAAATAATGTGAAAACACAGCTGAGAAATTAATATATTCAAGTTAGGCGCTTGGTGAGGGGCAACGCAAGATGGCCGCCAGTGGCGTCACTTCTCGCTATGCCATCGTGAGTCCATAACAAATGCGTCGGTGGCCCCAACACGCACACATGCTCCCTTTTTGGGGTCGGCCGAAACCGGCAAACTGACTTTGCCGTCCTTGCAGGCTACGAAGAAACATTAACTCAGCTGGCAGCCATTCTCGCCAAACACTTTGCGGATCCACGCATCGTTGGAACAGGTCTCTCACACACCCCCACACAACCCCCCCCACACACACACACACACACATGCTTTGTCACTTTAATGTTGCTTATATAATTTATTGTGTTCTTCATGTTTTACATTTTGTTATTTTTATTGAACTGCTTCTTTTACTTAGGTTGTGCAGTGCCCTGAAAGGCGCCTTTAATTAAAATGAATTGATGAAACACCTCCCCTCACTTCAACATAGTTGCTTGGCCACAAGATGGCGCCCTAGCAATGTTTGTACAAAGGAGGCTAAAAGCAGGCAACCTACAGAGCTGAAATGTACAAAGAATGACGTCATTGCGCCGCCGTGCGCTATTGTTTCATAGATATCAAAGACGCGCTGATGCAGGCGCTGGCCAGCTACGTATGTTACCCGCAATCGCTCCGGGCGGTGGAAAGGATCCCAGAGGACCAGTGAGTCGCGCACGCCGCCGTCGGCCATTTTGCACTCTAAAAAAAATATAATCACCTAAAATAAAAATACATTTATTAAATTAAAAAAAAATATATATATATATATAAATCACATAATTTTGGATCGGAAATGGACCAATCCACTACTTGGGTCAATTTGACCCAACTTTCTGTTTTGTTTTTGTGGAACAACCCACAAAATTTTTTAAACCAAACTTTTTTTTTCATACAAAACAATGCAAAAAGATGGATGAAATTGACTCAATTAGTGGATCGGTCAATTTTTACGCCCAAAATTGTGTTATTTTTAGCCCAACGTTTTTTATGAGTGTGCGCTTGTGCTTTCAGACGCGTGGCTATGATGAGGAACCTGTTGGCCCCCTACGAGCAGAGACCCTGGGCGCAGACCAACTGGATCCTGGTCCGGCTGTGGCGGGTGAGGCGCGCTCTTCCTTCCTTCCTTCTGCCGTCCGCTCACACTTCAAAGCAACGGTTACTTTCAAACTCCGGCTTCGTTCAAGTTTTGTGGATGAAAACAAAGAACAAGAGCAAACAGTTCTGATTGCATTTGGCAATCAAATTTGCACCGACATCCAGCTCCTAATTCAGTTTGCTCATATCCTGGATGAGTTGGGCTTGGTTGTGGTTAGTAAAAGAACACAGAAGTTTTTCACCGCTCACTATTGGTCACGACAGGATCATTTTTGCACTTAACTCTGAAGTGACATTTCGTGTGTGTGTGTGTTGCAGGGCTGCGGTTTTGGCTACAGGTACACGCGCCTGCCGCACCTCCTCAAGACTAAACCCGAGGACGCCAACCTGCCCAGCCTCCAGAGTAGGTTACCCAACTCTGTGTGCCGTCTCATCAATGGGTTGGCGCGTCGCACACGATGCGTCCGTTGCCTCGTCAGTCAAACATCATGCAGTCATGCGCCAAGTAGGGTGACGAGGCAACAGATGGCACGCACACGCGCAAGCGTTTCCGAGTTTGATTGGCAGCATGTGAGTGGGCAGGTGTGACTTGGATTGGCAGCAACGTGGCCATCTTTGATCACTTGGTCATGTGATGTTTGTGACGCACTTCCTGTCCCGCATGCTCACACGTTATTGTCGTTTTTCTTTTTCCTTTTTTTTTCTTTTATTTATTTATTTTTTGCATGCTGATGAAGGAGATTTGACCGTTGCAAGTTTCCAGCGTAAGTTCTCTTTGATTTATTTCTATGTTGTTGTATTTTTGTTTTTTCTCTGTTGTAGCCACAATTTGTTATAATTCCAGCCTTCCTTTTATTTGTTTATTTATTTTTTATCAATTTCAGAATCAAAATTCTCCTTTTGTTTAGTTTCTACTTTTATTTGAGTTTAATTTCTAGAATCTTTTTTCCGTCTCTCCTGTTGTTTTTTCTTTTTTTATTTATATATTTATGTATTTTTTGTTCTTGGGTGAATGTGTTTGTTTCCCCCCTGTGTCCGCCCTTTCACCTCTCCTCCCACCCATCAACATCGTCGTCGTCATCTTGGAGGATGTGAGGAAGCTTTTTTTTGGTTGAACTTAGCGGCCACTTGACTTAGTTGGCGCCCTTCCTCGGTATTTGGTTGCCCCAGCGAGTGTGACTGCCAACCTTGTCAGTTTCCTGCCTAATTTGCCGTCCCGTGACACGTGAATTGCGATTGTTCTCCAGAGCCGTGTCCGTCGCTGCTGCTCCAGAGACACATGGCCCGGCTGCTGAGCGCCGACAAAGACATGGCCGCCTCCTTCCTCAACAGCGTCCTCAATCAGCTCAACTGGGCTTTCTCCGAGTTCATCGGCATGATTCAGGAGGTAACACCCGCTTGCCCCGACCTCGGCCATGCAAATGCATAGTCGTCTTCATCTGGCTTCTCTTTTCGTCCTTTCTGCAGATCCAGCAGGCAGCTGAGCGTCCAGAGAGGAACTTTGTGGACACGCGTCAGCTGAAGGTCAGCGTCTGCCGTAACACTGCTGCGTGACGTGTTTAGTGAATTAATTATAACCAATTGCTTAATCAATCGTATATAACTAATAAGTGTGGCCAACGAGTGATGACGGGCTCTTGCGGCATTGCAGGTGTGCGCCACCTGCTTCGACCTGTCCGTCAGCCTCCTGAGGGTTCTGGAGATGACCGTCACGCTGGTCCCGGAGATCTTCCTGGACTGGTCGCGTCCGTCTGCCGAGCTGCTGCTGCGCCGTTTGGCTCAGGTTGGCCTGCTCTCCGCCGCCACCTTGTGGTGGCATCTTGACTTGCGTTGTTTGATGTGCGGTTGTGATGCGCCGCAGTTGCTGAATCAGGTGTTAAATCGGGTGACGGCCGAGAAGAACCTTTTTGACCGCGTGGTGAACTTGCGACTGCCAGGTATGCACGTGCAAGCCAGCGTGCCGCGCGTGTTGCTTTGTTGACTGATGTTGCCGTTGTGGGTTTGAGGTCTGGAGAGTGTGGACCATTACCCCATCCTGGTGGCTGTTACCGGCATCCTCGTTCGAATTCTTGTGGATGGCGACCGGCATGGGTGAGTCACATGTCAAGCTTCTTTTTCTTTCTTCTATTATTTTTTTTTTTTTAATTTTCACCCACAATGCACAAGTGTATCTCTGTGACAGCGAATGAGCTCTACTTCTGATTGTTTTTACACATCAGGGTTGGGATGAATGACAGAAGCCATGCTAACTGCTATGCCATTATGACGGACATGTTGACATGAAAGAGGGAAATAAGTAATTGGGTTTGGCGGTTCTCTTAACGCCGGCTGGAACAATGGAGAGAAACCAACTATTAACAGTAAAAAAACAGGCAAGTTAAGAAGTCTGTGTAGAGAAAATCACACAAAATAAAGTAACACAGCTACACGGGACATGAAACAAATGAGCACATCCGCACATATGTCAGCTGAGAGGACCTCAATAGGTTAAAAATATTTTCATATCATGTAGTATAATTTTTTAAAACTTTATCAGTACCACAAGGTGGAATAAAAAAAATGCAAGCAGGGAAAACAGAATGGCTAAAGGCTAATTCATTCCTAAAAAGTGATATTTTGGACAATGGAGTGTCAAATACTTTTATTTTGGCTGCAAAGTTGTTTTAATAAATACAACAAATTAACAAATAATAATTTCTTAATTATTACAGTTATAGAGCGCCAATTGTGTTGAGCAATTGATCTGTCTGCATTATTCTTGACGTGACAATAACTGTCACGTGGTAATGTTCCCGACAAAATGCCAAAAAAAGATTTTGCATTTCAATTTGTTCTGGAAGGGAAGTTCTGCATCTTGGCAGCTCTGCTTGCATGTGTGCATTTGCGCGTCTGTTGGCCGTTGCCCTGGCGCCACGGCGGGATACAGCACGCAGGAAATTGAATTATTGCATCGTTAGCGCTTCGGCATTAAGTGTTGTAGCTCGCTGAGAATCGTGAAGACATCAGGCAGTCCTCTCATGCCACTCACAGCTGGAAATGACTTGTATTATTTGGGAAGTCGTTTCGCACCCGCACGCGCACAGCACATGCACACACATGAATCATACAACTGCGTGTGCTCGCTTTTTAATGAGAAAACCCACTTGAGGGGAGAATCTTATTTTTTTTTCCCACCGCATTGGACAAACGTGTCTCACTTGCTGCCTCCTTCTGATTAGGAGATATAGACAAGACATTTATGATGATGTCATGTGCGTGTGTGTCTGTGAGGGGGTTTAAGTCCGCCTTGAGTGAAAGGTTGAGGTTTTGGTAGAGCAAGTGGCGGTTGCAGAGTGCTGCATGATGGGAAACCACAGGGAGCGCCTTAATGGACAGTGTGTGCGTGCTGTGGAGAAAAAGTGTGCAACCCGGAGAAAAAAAGGTCCACTGTTTAAGTAGTCCAGTCGAGAGCAAACGTGGACATCACTGCGGATCTCTGTACTCATTAAATGTTGTTGTGTTGCCTTTGATGACTGTGTACGTGTGTGCTCCCGCGTGCATGTGCTGAGCGTCCATTACTGGTGTGCACGTTTCACTTTGGCCTGATCGAAGTCCATCAAGGAATCTTCTTCAGATCCCATCAGAACGTCCGCACGCAGCCGTAGTATTGATCCTGCCGCACTTGCACAGAATCCTCAGCCGCTCATCCAGCCGTTCATGTGTTCACGCACACACAGTCAGACGACCATCATGTCGCATCGTAGAAAATATTTGCCGGTCTGTCAAAATGCTGAGTGTGGGTGGAAGGACCACCAAAAATTTTGAAAATGGGCTGGCTGGTTCAGGGGAAATTTCACAGCAGGCATCCTAAGTCTGTTGGTGAACTGGAGGAGTTGTATGCTAAAGAACCTTATGAAGTTCCTCAGGTTGAATTTGAAAGTACAAAAAAAAAAATAATAATAAAAAAGCACTCACGCACTAAGAGCATGTCTGCATCCGCAAGGCGAACGTGCTCAGTGCGAGTATCAACGCAGCTCATTTTGGGCCAAGACGGCAGGCCGGAAGCCGCCAGCAGTCAGTTGACATGAGATTGTGGGGGCGCTAATTAGCTTAACAACATCTTGGCTGGCGTGGGCTGTTCACAGCCCGAAGCCTCTTTGGCCGCCTCCCGCTCCCGTTTTCGTAGGACATAGCTTGACCCCAATTCCTCTCCGAACAGAACACACACCACTACTCCATTATTAAGTCACGTCCACCAGTTTTGCCAGAAATATCTTCGTAGTCAGGTTTTAAATTGAGTTTAGAAACATTCAGAACAGGCGTGGGCAAACTACGGCCGGGGGGCCACATGCGGCCCGTTAAACGTTTTAAACCGGGCCTGCCGAACTTGAAAAAAAAAGTGAATGACTGCATTTGTATTCCTTCTCTACTGCCTGTTCACTACTTTGAGTAGACATTTATTTCCATAGTTGAGTCGTGCAAATAGAAAATTCAAATTGAGAAGAGCAGTAGACTAGCTGGTAGCCTTCACCCATCATTGGGCAATTCTCGAGCACGGGGGAGTGCTCATTCCATCTTTTTGAGAATCATCAGAAGCACTTTGCAGTCATGAAAAGTCCATCATTGTGCTTACGATCTCTTGCGGCTCCAGTTTGGATTGCTTGATCCCGTTAATGATTTTTGCTCTGTGGTCAGGATGCTTTTTCATCATGTCCCGTCCGGAAGGCTTCCCTCCTCACAGAAACCAAATAGCTTGATCAATAGTTTATTTCAGCTTCAACTTTTTTTTTTTTGTGGCAACATGAGAAAGATGACTGATACTTTATTGATTGACTGAAACACTTGTGACACTTTAGCGACAAACAGATTGACAAGCTCCGAGTGCTCGTGTTGCATTTCCAGGGAGTCAATTCCACTCTTTCCACTTTCAACTCTGACTAAGGTTGACTCAGCGCTTCCTTCCAGCACACACACACACACACACACACACACACACACACACACACACACACACACGCACACCATCTGGCCAACATGTCCATTGTGTGGATTAATTAGAAGTAAGTCCTTAACGGGCTTTTTTTCGTTTTCGAGGATGTTTTACCCACGACACTGTACGAAAAATGGCACAAAAAATAGACTATCAACAACACATGAACAAAAACAAGATCAAAACGTAACAACAAAATAGACAATTCAAATAAAACACACACACGTCATACACTGTCGAAAATCAGTGTGGAATGTCACAGATGATTAGTGGAAAAGGAATCCGAAGGTGTTGCATTAAACGTTCCTTTGCCGCAATTATGCTCCCGTTTTTGTCTTGAAGACGTGAAGTCAGTGATGGTGGCGATGAGGACGAGTGTTTGAAGTGACGAGATCGTTGTCGTTGTCGATGTTGCGACTGCTGAGCCCTCACAAGGCTCCTGCCGCGTTTCCCGCCTGCGCCTGTTGTCATGGAAACAAGGGAACGGAGAAAGCGGGAATGAAGACAAAGTTGAGCAGGAACGTCAAGTCACACACGCGACCCGACGAGTGGTGCGGGGAGTTGAAATGTGACCCGTGCACCTGCAAGACATCACGAGCCAGTGGACACGTCCGACCCACTGGAGGGGCGAGTCTGTCTTTGATTGGCAGTTGCTGTTGGGTTGCGTACGATTGCTCATTGCTTCCTGCTCATGAGTTTTTCTTGACTGTGTTGGCTGAAATTACGTAGCGGGCAGATGTTTGATGTGAGACATGCCCCCATAAAAGATTGACGAGCATAAGACCAACGCGAGCGAGCGGTCGTCTGCTGACAGGATCGTTTATGAATAGCGTGTGTTCCTTTCGTCCCACGATGCAACCACACGGTGTGATGGGCAGCGGGTCACGTGACTTTGCAAAGTTTGGAACCTTTATGCTTTTCTGGCAAAGATGTTTTTGATGATGATGATGACAACGATGAAGTTGTCAGACATGCTAGGTTGCGCGTTCCCTGCTCTAGCGTCTCCTTGAAGGGTTTGTGATTAGGCCCTGGTGGATTTTTGAGGCCAATGCCAATTCTGCAGAAAAGAAGGTGGGTTGCCGAGGTGGGATGTCACCTCAGGTGGCAATTATGTGACCGACCCACAACGCTGTTAAGGAGATGCGCGTCGTCGCCATCGTTGGCTTGTTATGCTAGGCTCCGTTTTTGAGATACTTACTTTCTTTGAGGAAAATTTGATGACACACGGTTAATAATGGACCTTCTGCCATCTAGTGGAAGGGTACTGAAGTGTTGTGCTCGTTCCAGGCATCGTTAACCAAAATTACAAAATTTGAGATAAATTATTTCTTCTCGATAAATAATTTCTTCATTTTAAAAAAAACATTAATCAACATGTCTTATGAAAAGTGAATACAGCGTAATTAGCTGACAGCTAGTTTTCATCGGTCGGCGCCGCTATGCTAGAGCTAGTGAAATCACCAGAAGGAATGTTGGTTAGGAGCACTTTATTAGGCAAAGAGCGAGATGGCAAGTGGAGGTAGTGCAGGGATAACGATGCAGTGAAAACATTTCCAGACAAAACCTCAAAAGTGCTCCTGATGTTTTATTGATGTTGTTCTGCTCGTCCTCAGCAGAACATTTGACAATCAACTGCAAACCCGGCTTCTATTTTTAGCCAAGCTAATGGGACGCTCGCTCCGTGCGCGGCATCAAGGCATCTGCAGCAAACGTTCTTAAAGGTACACGCGGGCTTTAAAGGTTTAATTGGTGACCGCAACAAACACGCCCAACCCCCCCCTCAAACGTCTCCCCAAGTTGTTTGTTTTCTGTCTTTGGTGTTTGTGTTTTGGCTTGTCGTCCATCCGGTCACAGTGCGAGTGGTTCTTGGCTGATAAGTCATTTTCAAGGCAAAGCAAAGGTGCCGAATGGTGCCAGGACGTGGTGTGATGGTGGTGGTGGGTGGGGAGGGGGTGCAAGGTGCAAGGTATGGGGGAGTGAGAGAGGATAGTGCCGCCGGTATAGTCGTCTGTGTCTCCTTGCTAGGGCAACACGAAGCCCGTGTCCGGGAACGCGGCATCCCGTCGGAGCGTTTGCCGCGCGTCGGGCTCCAGAACATAGCCTGGCCCCACGTGCCCTTGAACCGCCCCTCCCACCCTGAGTCGCCCATTCTGCTGCTCTCCGACTGGCTCCAGAAAGACCACGTGCCTGTTGGTACTGACCTTGCGGCCCGGGCCCTCTGTGGTGGCGGGCGGCGTGGGGCTGAGGATGGAGGACTGGGCGCTCTCCAGCCCGCCCTCATTGGCAACAGGGCCGGCCCCCTTGCTGCAGGGCGGGCAGCGGCACGGTGTCAGGTACAGGTACATGAGGACCAGGATCAGGCTGACCACGCAGCCCAGCAGGGTTGTGAAGCCGGTGTTGAAGGAGTCGTGATCCTGGTCGCCGTGGTGCGTCACCACCGTCACGTTCACTTCCTGCGTCTCGTTGCGCCGTCCCAAAGTGTCACGGGCCACGCACCAGTAGACCCCAGAGTCCTCCGCTCGGGCCACCACGATCTCCAAGCTCCCATTGACGAACATCTTCAGCGAGCCATTGTTGCCGGGCGGTGCCACGTACTCCTGGTGTGGAGAGACCCAGAAGAAGGTGACGTGTTTCCCGGTCAGCGTGGTGCTACAGTGGAGCAGCGCCGGCCGACCGGCGTTCACCGCCACGTCGCTGGACTGCGATGTAACAGCCGTAGCGTTGCACGCTTGGGGAAAGTCGGGGAGGAAGCGCACGGCGAGGCCCTGCAACCCGTACATCAGGCAGGTGTAGTCCTGCCGGAATTCCGTCACCGACAGGTAGCCTCGAAGCTCCCAGAGCCGGAACATTCGGTACATGACGCAGTCGCACACCAGCGGGTTGGCGTGAAGGTATAGTCCCTGCTGAAGTCGACGCGGCAGACTGGTGAGGTTCTCCAGGGGAAGCCCGGGAAGACGATTTGAGGATAGGTCCAGCAAGAGCAGTTCCGGGTGCTCTTGGACGGACGAGAAGGGAAAGTCTGAGAGTCGGTTGTGGCTGAGGTAGAGCCTGCGAAGGGCGTCCAATCCCGCCAAGGCGTCGCGCTCCACCTTCACCAGGAGGTTGTTGAAGAGCAGCAGCTCCTCCAGGCCCGGAAGGTCCCGAAAGGAGGCCTGCGCGATGGTCCGCAGCTTATTGGACGACAGGTCCAAGTGTCGCAGCAGCGCCCCAGAGGAGTTCCGGAAGGCGCCCGGCAGGATGGCCGTCAGCCGGTTGTGCGCCAAGCGTACGGTGGTCAAACGCAGCTGCCCCTCAAAGCTGCCCTCCCGCAGCGCCGTGAGGCGGTTGTGGCTCAGGTCCAAAGTGACCGCCGAAGCGGGCATATCTGCTGGCAGACGCTCCAGGCCGAGCCCGGCGCAGCTCAGGATGTCGGCCGCACGCAGGCAGCCGCCCTCACGGGAGGAGTTGCGTCCCGACACCAAGACGCTGGCCTGGACCGGTCGTGTCTGCTGGAGCAGGCCCAGCAGAACCACCGGCCAACTCCAGGATGCCACCGCGGCCGCGCCCCAAAGGAGAGCCCGCATCGCGCCTCACACACTCGCTTCCGCTCACTGGAAAACGCTCTTTGCGTCTTTCATCCCGTGCGAGTTTTCTCCTTGGCCGCTGATGCAAATGAGCATGACTCGGCAGAAGCACGTCAGCTTGTGAACCTTCACAAACTGTAAACATGCGGCGCCGCCCCAAGGTTCCCGGGGAGAGGGTCTGTCAGCTGCTGGACCAGATGTTCATAACCTCCTTCATCTGGAACGGCAGCTCGCGGAGAGCACCACAAATTGTCACGTCGGGATGCAGCCGCCTTGTCTGTTTCAGGACAAGAGGGAAAAAAAAAAAAAAGAAGAAGGCTTGGTCTCAAATGCAAATAAATCGCACAAGATGGGAACGGCGGCAGCAAAGACAGAAGCACACACAGGCACAAACTCAAGCACACACGCAATTACACACCAACATGCAGACACACAAATGCACGCACAGACATTCTCCTCCCCAAACTCACAATTACAGACACAACACACAAACACAGTTGGACACAAAAACAGACACACGTGTGCACACACACACACACACACATTTTTCATTTTTATTTTAAGAGGGACAGAAACGACAATATGGACAGTTGCACAACAAATTTACAGCAACTTTAACACAGAAAAAAATACACGCAGACACTTTCAAACACATGCATGCACATCTCACACCATTCTACACTAACACACACACACACAAGTGTGTGCTTGTTGGACTCACATCAGTTGTCGTTCCAATCGTCTTCATCAAGCGCATCTGGCCGACCGGCTGTCAGATTTTCTAGTTGTTCCCATCAGTCGCTTCGCGTCCGCTCGCCGTTTTTCTTTGGCGTAAGACGGCACCCGCTCGCCACTTGTCGCCGTGCACCTAACCCAGCTCGGCTCAACTCCAGCGTGCTGTTCTCTGACGAGTCGGCATCTCTTCTCTTGCTCAGCCGCGCCTCCTGCCAACGGCGAAGAGGAGCGCAGCCGGCGGGCAGCTTGGGCGTCAACGTGGCCGATGTTTTCAGTCGGCTCTTTGGCTTTTCGTCCCGTGGGCGCCTCTTCCTCCGAGCTGAGCTGCTCTTTGCCTGGGAGCTCCTCCCTTGGCTCCTCCCCCTTTCCCGCTCTCTCGCTTGCTCTCCTCTTTTTCTTTCTCTTGCTGCCGTCCCTTCGTCACATCTCCTCTTTGTCTATTTTTTATCTTTTGATTCTCAGCCTGCAGAAACACACATGCTCACACCCAGACATATTCACATTCAAAAAATATATATCACACATTCACAATACAAGTTGAGAAAGAAGTAACATGATGATGTCATGGCATCAACGATGAGCGACAATATTTCGTCTGACATGACAGGAAGTAGAATGATGATGTCACCGAAGTGAGACGGTGACGTCATGATCTCCAACCAGGAAGTAGCGTGGCGAGGCTCTAACGAGTTGTGTTGTTGTGCGTGTTTCAGGACTTGTCGCGCGGCGTGCGTGCTCCTCTCGGACCCGTGCTTCCAGCTTCACTCCATCCAGCACCTTCTCAGCGAGGCCGGCGACAAGTCGTGCCCCGGCGCGGCGCACACGCTCACCTCATCCTCTTCCAACCTGGCGTCCTCCGTGGCTCCGCCCCTTCCCGCCGGCTCATCGGAACGCAAGCATTTCTCCCTCAACGCATGTGAGTTGCTCACACACACACAAGGACTTTTGTTTTCTTGTGCTGTGATTTTTACTAGCGTGCCTGTTTGCTTTGCTTCTGTTTTGCAGACAGCGACTACATCAGCGTGGAGGAGAAGCTGAAGGTGGAAAGCATGCTGGCTTTCCTCACCAGGGAATCGCAGAAGGCGGCGACCAGCACACAGGTTGTCCTCCATCACATTTGAGCTCAGAGGGGAATTGGGATGTAATTCTGAGTTGACGCTGCAATATTTCGTTTGATTCCATCGTAGGATGACGTAATCACTGAAATAAATAAATTAAACTAATTTGACGTTTTCTCACCAAGCATACTGTATCTTTTAGGGTAGGGCAATTTATAAGCACTTCTCCAAACAATTCCCTGACTTGAAGTTGTTTCTTCTTGTTTAATAACTATTAACAAACACAAGCGAAACAACAGCACGCTTGTGTTTATGTCAAACTCTCTCTAGAATCATGCTAACCGACGGTGATGTTTTTGACTTGCAACCATAGCAACAGCTTTGTTCCCGGTGATCGATCGCGTTTCTTTTGGGTGGGCGTCAAATCCCTGCTTTGTAATGATTTTCGGGAGTCTAAAGAAAGCTTTTCCACCAGTTCTCCCAGACTATTACAGACAACAATGACGCACATATGAGGCATGATGCTTTGTTAGCCGGGGCTAGCCCACTAAAATGCCTGCAATGCATTGTGGGTATTCTGAACAGTGGAAGATCTTCAAAAAAAACACTCAGGGAGGCCACTCACACACACGTCAAGCTGCACTTGACAAACGTTGCGCCTTTTCTGTTTTTATGTCTTCCAGCCGGCCAGCGAGGATGACCTTTGCCCCATCTGCTACGCGCACTCCATTTCAGCCGTCTTCCAGCCTTGCTCGCACAAGTCCTGCAAGTCAGTCACGCACACACGTCATTGATTTTCTTGAGTGTGTCGCTGAATCAAGCAAAGCGCCTCCGAGATGATGTCGGACCGTGGCGCTTGCTGCAAGGCATGCTGGGAGTTGTGAGTCCTTGTTGTTTGTTTTTTTCAGGGCATGTATCAATCAGCATCTGATGAACAACAAGGATTGTTTCTTCTGCAAGGCCACCATCACAGCAGTAGACGACTACTGCAAGCCGCCGGCCTCCTAGCGTGCGCTGCCTCCTCTCACGTCGTGCACATCTTGACGCTCATCGGCACGCTCGCTCGTTTTCTGGAGTGTGTGTGAGCATGCGTCCCTTTCAAGCCTTTCTGATGCATTGTGAGAATTGTTTCCCTTGTTGATGGAGCCATTGTTACACGTGTGGGGGGGGGGGGGGGGGTGTGTCCTGTCATGGAATTAAATTATTCATCACAAAGAACAAAGAGGGTTTTTTTGTTGCGTTATCATCAAATCACATGGGTGTGCAGGAACAGGAAATGCAGTCCACAATGGTTGTGTGTGTGCAGGAAGAGGAAATCTAATCCAAAAGGTTCTCGCAAGTGCGGCACTACCGGCACGCGTGTGTGTGTTTATCTGAAGGTGACCTCAACTAAGGAAAGCAGACACCAGCCTCCCATCCGTTGGTGGAGGGCATCGATATACCCCAAAAATAACAGCGGTGTGTGTGTTTGGTCATCGGTCTTTCTGAAGCAAACGAAAAAAAAAAGGAATGCTTCATGTCACGGTTTCTCTGCCGCCACCTGCTGGCTGGAACAGCAAATGACGTGTAGTAGGCACGTTCATGTGCTGCCACTTGCAGGACGGCCACCGATTTTCATGCCCTTACCGTCTGAACGCATCTGGTTTGAAACCTTAAACACCGTAGATAATTGGCGAATAGTTCAACCCAAGAGACACTTAAGACCGCCCCTTCATTTGAATAACGTTTCCCTCTGCGTTGTAGGACCAAACCCGCCAAAATCAAATAAATACGAATAGAAAAAATATATAATTATTTTAAAAAAAAAGAGCAAAACATATTTAATTTAACAAAAAGTAAAAATGAATACAAAAATAACAAAATAGATTTGAAAAATGAAAAACAAATGTAGAGCAAAATATACAAATGGAGTTAAATATGCATTTAGTCAGACACACACACATACATATACATACATATATATATATATATATACACATATACATACATATATATATATATATATATATACATACATACATATATATATATATATATATATACACCAACTTTTCATTTTCTATTTATTTAGTTGTCATATGAAGGAGGACACTACTATAATCAAGTCAAATATGACATCAAACATGATCTCATGAATTGATGTGAGAAAAGGTGTGTTATGTCAGAGATAATAAATTTATATCGTAACAGCCGTCAACCTGAAAAAAAAACACAAAAATCAACCATTAACAGTTATATTATTTTGAATATAAATGAATCAGTATGATTTTTAAAAAAGTGATGTCACTCATTTTCATTTGTTACTTACAGATGAACTTCACTCTCTGTAAGATGAAAGATGTTTGCTTGTGCGTGCGTGCTTACATCAAAGCGTCCGACGGAGGCTGCGTGGCTCTGACTGCTCTGCATGACTTGACTCAAGGCCCACATCTGCTGAAGGCGACATGACACGGAGGCGGCGTCCAGCGGGCCCTGCGGGAGGTGCGCAAGCTCTCACATACAGCGGTTTGGTGACTTACGACTTTCAAATACATTGTGAGCAAGCTCCTGAGTGTCAAATCAGATTTCCCCCGTTGCCATTTGCATTTCAATTAGATTGCGGGCTGAGAAAATTTAGCAAAAGTGACAAGAACATGTTTTTTCCTCAACAAATGAGTCTGCCTGCCATGTATTTGTATTTGAACATTCAATAAAAATAAATAAAAATATATAAAACTTCAGGTTCATGTTCTGATCGCCCTTTCATATTATACATTATTTGCAAACATTTTTACTCTATTTTGGAATAATTTTATTTTCATGTACCATTTAAAGAAATACTAAAATCCAAACCTGGGAACAGGCTCTGAGCACTCATAAGTCAAGGTACCCCCCCGCCCGCACCCCGACATAATTAAACAGTCTCGCTCTCTCCAACGTACCTGCGTAACTGGCTGGCGCTCAACAAGGTTCAAAGCCAACAGCCAATCAGAGAGCTCCTTGTCAGGCTCCTACAACGTGATGACATCATTGTTATCCTCCAAGCTGAACTCACACGAAGAGGGCAAGCATCTTGGTGTCGTCTGACCCGAAAGTTGTCAAGCACAGGGAAAACATGGATGCGGCCTTTACGTACGGGTTGTGTGCGAGGGAAAATGCGCACATCCTCCACGCTGAACGTCAACCAGGCGGACGACGGCTGCTTGAGGATCAGCCGGACGGACGACACGTCATCCGGCTCCACTTGCATCTGAACGTAATGGCGACGCCACACCAAAGCGTCACCGGCACAACCGACACAACAAGACGGCGCAATCATGGAACGCATGCTCACCTGCTTCTTGCCAATACTGTAGTAGTCCTGCGCGCCCGCCTCCGTGTGCGGGTTGGTTATGAGGGGATGGTCGCGGAGGGCCGTGCACCACTTGGCCGCCGCCCCCTCCTGGCCGGGGACGCGCCTCTGTAGCCTCACGCTGATCAGGGCCGTGTAGAAATTTTTAAAGGTGATCGTCTCAATCTGTGTTTTCAGCCCAAACCCAAAATAAATTGTCAGTACCAGCGGCAACACAAGATGGCTGCCGTCTGGGTCCAGTTGTGAGAGGCCACTAGCAGTCCATCTTATTTTTAGATGCCAGCCGATGACGACACGCCATTGTTCGTCACCACCTTATGACATCATCATCTGTTATCATTGGTCACCACGTGATGTGGTAGTCGTACACTTACATTGACAGTTTTCCCCGGGGGCAGCGCGACATCGATCACGCACACGCCCGAGCGACACGCCTGCATTTTGCTGTCTCCAACTCCAAAGTGAAGAAACGCTGGCGGCTTCAGTGTGCAGGCCACGCCCTTTGTGACATCATCAGCGCTCATCTTTACCTTCTAACAATCACAATAATCAGAGCGACACAGATATATCTATTTATTGAAGCAACATTTGGGAAGTGACATAGTTAATTATCATTCCATTCAATTAGTTGGTCTTTTCTGTAGACTTGGTTGTCAAATATTAAAAATGATCATCACTCATTACATTCAAGCTCAAATTGTTCTACTTTGATAGTTAAGCAGTGAGATGTTACAGTCATATAACCATCATGCCTTTCACTAATTGAGGATGTTTATCCCTTTAAGTCATATTTTAATGAAAGACTATAAGTGTGCAGTGACATATTCCATATGATTATGCTTTCAGTAACGTTTCGTTCATTTCGACGTTGTCTCTGAAGCTTAACATTGTGCACGATTGCACACAAATGCCACACGATTATTTTCATCACACACGCAATACGATGACATATTTCCTCTATTGTGTTTACGAGTCCGTGTTGCGACGTGCTAATAGCAGGTGCTGTTCGTTACATCATCAAACCATGACCGAACGATTCACGTTGTTGTTGCTGTTGTTATTTTAAATGGAAACGTACGTACTCACGTCTCTTCCAGCGCGTGCTTGACGACTTTGGACCACTACAAGGCGCCTGTCAAAAGAGAAACACGAGCGAGGATGCTCGCGACCACAGCGTACACACGGCCTTACTTCCGGTCTTCTGTAACCAACGCGACCGAATCCAAACACGCCAGCTTTCACTCCATTTACTTTGAACATTAAGTTGTTTTAAGTGTAAACGATGGCGAAGGTTTGTAACATAAATAAAGTTCAATTCATTCAGAATAAGGATGGAAGCCCAAATAATAATAGACATGTTGTTAATTCAGCATGCATGCAGCAGAGGGCAGTCTTGTCTCGTACCAGGCTTCGGTCACGTGACCCACAAAAGCCAAACTCGGCACCTGTTGTATAATAAAAATAAATCACAGCAGTTGATTATCTTGTGCAGTTTCGGCAACTTCCTTTTTGTCATCTTGTCCCGAGAACTGCTTCTCAAACCTTTTGAACGCACGTATCACCTGACAAGAGCTTCAATATTTTACAGCAAGTACCAGTTCAAAAATAGAAAAAAAAAAGAAATACTCTAAAAGTGTCACAATGACAAACATTACAATACAGTTGTGTAGTAATGTAGTGTACAAGTGTAGTGTGTACAAATTGTTTTACCTAAATTACCTGCTGTGCTAGCTGCTATGTTAATTACGTCAGTATTTCAGATTTGTTGCTATCCTAGCTTCTATGTTCCCATAAGATGGCTCTCAGACTGACATATTGAGACATCAGCATATGTTGCTGTCAATCATCAAGGTTTATCTATGTGTGTCTGCGTGTGTATGTGTGTGTGTGTGTATGTGCGCGTTTTCACTGGTTCCAGCAGCTTCCCTTCACACAAATCTTTCTCTTTAAATATGGGGTAATAACCAGAATAATATCACTCACACACGTGCACGCGCACACTCACGCGCATGCCTAAGAAAAGGGGTTGGGCATGCTGACAGGAAGACAAGACCTTATAAGGCATGTTTGCACAGGAGGAAGGCCCTCCGTGGGGATGAAAGGTTGCGGTATGAAGAGATCACAGTCGAAAAAAGTGAAGGTTCTAAAGTGTTTGCATTAGCATTTGCAGGAAGTTCGAAAAGGAACAAAAGTATTTGAATAGTTAGAATGATGGTGATGACAATATTAATAATAATAATACTGCTAATAATAATGATGATTGGACAACATGGTGTTTCATCCAACAGAGAAAATTAAGAATTGACCTTTTGACAATAACATCACACGTCCTTCAATTCCTTTGTATTTCACCTGGCCATTTATCATTTCTTAAATAGCGCCAAAACAACCCAAGTAAACATTTTGAACATTCGAGAAAAGGCCTGATGATGGCGCTTTTGGTTTCCAGTGTGTCCCATCAGGCAGTCTTGCCATCTTCTCTCGACAACTTTTTACGACCTCCACTGGCCTTTCCTCCTCAACCACAAGATCCAATAGAATTAATTTGAATTCTTTTCACATAAATGAAAAAAAGAAGGCCTGACCTTGTGTTACATCTGTCGGAGCAACCCCAAACACAAGTTTTTGTCATGGTTTCAGTTCAGGACCGCAATAGTCACTAATTACTCTTCTGCCACCGGCATTTTCCCCCCAACCTTACCCCCTCCCATGCCTATTATGTACAAAGTAATGAGAAAAGGTCCGTAAATGAAATATCACCTAGCATGCTCCACTTATTGCCACTTGGAGAAAGCAGGTCATATGACTCAGTGATGGATGGTCACATGCTCCAACCCCCACACCTGCTTCAGTGAGTGTGCATGTGCATGTGTGTGCGTGTGTGTGTGCTTAAAGATGGAGAAGCTTCCAGAAGGTACTGTTGTAGCAGATGAGCATTGTGTGATGCAAATGTGTACTAGCATTGTGTTATGCTAATCTGCCACTCCATTCGTTTGTATTCATGAGCACCCCGCTAATCAACATGCTTGCTCTCGCTTCATTATTTATTTGTTTCATTCTCCTTCTTCTTCACTTCCTGCCACTCTTTGTCTCTCGTCTTCTTTGTTTTCACAATGAGTGTGCATGAGTGTGTGTGTGTGTGTGTTAGAAAGTGGAGAACATTCCTGAGCATTCACACAAAAGGCAGCGCTCCATTAATCTGACTGGCAGACAGTTGGGGGTTTAGCATGCGCACACACACGCACGCACACACACACACGCACACATGCTCACATGCATGGGGGAAGAAAGAGTGAGTGAAGAAGAAACCTTCTGCAGGTCAGGACTCGCAAGCATAGATGACGGCCATTGCTTTCCATAAACAATGGAAAAGGTGTGTGTGTGTGTGTGTGTGTGGGGGTGTGTTTTCATGTGTGTCTGTGGGCGTGTCTATTTAGGTGTGTGTGTGTGCGCGCGCCGGCTGCCATTTTCAAAGACGCTTTAATCCACTGAGGTTTAGTGTTTTGTGCACTGACCTTTGACCCTGACCTGATAGTCTCACAGGTTGTGAGCGTGACCTTTGACTCTCACACAAAGAACACACATTCCACAGCCAAGGTCAACCAAGGGCAACATCCTTGTGTTGCCAAGGTAACGTGGCTACAACGTGCATCCAACATCTGACTCTCTTTCTCTCACACTCACACACGCACACGCACCCCCGCACACGCACGCACACACGCACACATATGTTGTATGGTTGATTTAGTTCGGACATGGCACAGCTGCATTTGTCAGCTTTCTGGCGTTCACAGTTATGAATACATTTATGTGAATGCTGGGGTGGAGGTGGGACGATTCTGTTGGTTGTCATGGTAACAACAACAATAACATGACATTGTTTTTTTCCCCCAAAATTCATTCTAGTTTTTGAGATATTCCATATTTGTTAAAGAAAAGTTTTAATAATAGGCACGTAACGAGATTGATATTCTCTTTATTGTTATGGCAGAGAGCCATGTGAATGCAAATAATCTTTCATGTGAAAATTACGCCAAAATTCAGGAAATTAGACAATATTAGCCGGGAAAAATGGCAACACATTGATTGTCAAAAATATGAATACGTCAAAAACCGGAGCCCATCCAACAAAATAGATGTCGTTTTTGGACTAACCACCCAAAATTTCCCAGAAAATATTATATATATTTAGGTAATAATGTAACGTATATAAGGCTTCAGAAAAGTTTTTCCTGCAAGTGATGATGTTGTGTCACTTCCCCTGCTAGTTAGTTGTCTGCTAATGTTGCTAAAAACAGTTTCGTGGCTAAAGTAAGCTTGCCCCCTGCCCTCCATCTCCTGTGGCAGCCATGTTGGGTCAGCGCGCTCATTCAAGTGTAACCAGAGAAATGGAATGCACTTCAAAGCCCCCACCACCGCCCTCCCCAAAAAACCTCTCCCGTTCAAGCACTGTCCCTCTCCTCCATTTTGTGTGTTTCTATTAATAGCCCATCTGCCGCCGGCCAGGCGACTGACAGAGGGACGGACAGGACAGACGGACAGCTGACGAGTGTAAAAATAAACAGATAAGAGAGAGGGAGGGGGCAACCTGGGGGATCTCTGTCATGACAACAGAAGACAAAAGTAGAAATCATCACAGTGTGTGCGTGCGTGCGTGTGGGTGTGTGCACGTGTGTTGGGGTGAGGTCGTGTGTGTGTGTGTGCGGGAGTTGTGTGAACAGGGCTGAGTACGAACTTTGATGTTATTTTGTGAGGTGAGCTTCAAGAGGCCTTTTGAATTATCCGTGAAGGCCGGACGAGGCGATAAGAAGGCGGCTGGTGGCTCAGCTGGCAAAAGTTGAACAATTTCCAAGTGACAAGGAGGACAGCTCAGAGGTTGTGCAGGAGCCTGAGTAGTCTGAACAAATTCGTGATTGTGTGTGTGTGCGTGCGTGTGTGCGTGTGTGTGTCTCCATGTGTGCATGCGTAGGTGATTGAGTAAGTGAACGTGTGAGTTTGTGTTTGTGTGTGTGTGTGCATGTGTGTGCGTGGGAGTTGCATGTCCATGTGTGTGTATAGGTAGCAGGCATGTGTGCGTGGGGGTGTGTGCGGGGGTGTGTGTGCGTGTGTGTGTGTACGGGAGGGACAATAGCATGTCGTAAAGGGTCTTTCTGCCAGGCTGGGGGGCCTTTACGGTGTCAGATCTTTTTTTTTTTTGAAAGAAGAAGAACAGATGGTCATCAAGTTGCCGTCTCTAGCCTAAGGGGTGGCCAAGCGATGGGCGGGGCTCTTACAGGCCATCAGAGGTCGGGGGTCAATAAAGAAGAGTCAATGGTTGGACATGGAAGAAAACAAGTCCAACAGAAAGCGTGGACGAGCGAAAGCAAAAAGTGAGCTTGTTTTGCTTGAAGAGGACCTTTGTCCACTTCGGACCGAGCGGGCGTAAGTTTCTCGAACCTCTTTCTTGCCGTGATGTCAAGTTTGCGGTTGAGCATAATCAATCGGATTCTTGGTCACCCACAAACAGCGGAGCATTCCAATCCCCTTTCACGCAGGCTCGCTCGCTCCCGCCCACCCACAGGCATGCCGCCGCATGCTTGTCACCACCCGAGCATTCTATAATGGCTGACGTCGCGTCTTGTTTTTCGTCTTTTTCAACTGTGGTATGAATTGAAGAGATTCTTGACAGTCAACTTAAAGTCTATCCAAAGTCAAACGAAAAATCTCTTGTCAAGCAGAAGAGTGCACAAGCCTGCTAAACTAGAGAGAACTAAAAAAAAATCGGAACATATATAAATCAGGGATTTAAAAATGGTGGAAAATCAAGCCATTGTCTCTGCTCTCAAATGCTGTGGGCACTGATCAATCAAACACTGCTCCCGGGGCGACTCCAAAGTGTGTCACCAGGCGCCGTTTTAGCCACGCCCATCATAAATTGCTCAGCCTGAAAGGGTGAAAACAGTTTAATGCGAGAGCTCCACAATTCATCGTTACAAAGTTGGCAGTCTGTCACATTTTCAGCAAGTGTGGTCGTTGACAAATTTGATCGCAAAATGGCCATTGTGAGCTTCACAAGTGGAACAATTATGTTGCTCAATTCTCACCGGGATAGCTTTTCAAAATCTCATTTGAAGACTCGGACAAAAGGTGCTGTTTGCTTTTTGACACTCAAAACGGCTTCACGCAGGCGCATGGTCGACGCCCCATCGCCTCACTTGCCGGTGGCTGAGCACCTTTGGGTGACCTCGTTCTTTGTTGTCCTTCGCCATTGTTCAACATTCCTCTTCAAGTCGACTCCTGACAAAATTCCGAGCAGACGCGTTGGATGCCGCGTTCCTCCAAACACTCGGCCCGGGGGCCTTGTTCAGGAGTCAGGACCCCCCAATCCACCCACAAGGAATGAAAGGCAGGATGGCGCTGGTTCCTCCGCCATTGACAGATACTTTCAGTGGCTCGCCCGGTGGACAGAACCGTGACGAATGGGGAAGGATGCTTTTTGGTTTCCGTGGCAACTACACGCTTCTCTCAAGTGATAAACTGGACACCTAGCGGCATTCTTAGACTTACAAGGGCCCCAACTTTGGAGGTGTTATAAATCTGTACCTTTTGTTGATTTGTCTTATTTGTTGCTAGTGAGCTGCACACACAAGCACACACACATGCACACACACATTTCTATCTATCTGTATCTGTCTGTCTATTTTTTGTCTTTTATCTATTTTTATCTTTCTGAATAATTATTTCATCTTGTACTTGATATTAAGCGCTTTGTTACAGCTGCAGCTGTTGTCAAATGTGCTTTTCAAATCAAGTGTTATTGTATATCTTATTGTATATCGTGTAAATAATGTAAATAATATGGAAAAAAAGCATATTTTAATTAAAAAAACACTCATGGACATCCTTTTCTTTAAGTGTGCCGATCATACCCCAGGGCCTCCCATGAATGTGTTAACATGTTTATTCAAAATCAATAAAAAGGGCAAAAAAAAAAATAGGCTGGAAGATGACGTCATGACGTGCGCGTGCACGCACGCAGCGTCGAAATCCTGACGTGGAAGAAGCGTGGAAAAAAAAGTGAGGAGCAAACAAGGAAAGGGGAGTGAGGAAAGGGTGAAGTGGGAAGAGGGTGGAAAGTAAGGGGGAGCCCCCTCGCGGTGGCCCCTCCCTCGTCGCCTCTATCCCCGCCCCTGCATGTATTGCTCCATTGTGGAGCTCGGCAGGCCGACATTCGCGAACGCGCGCTGCCGCCAGGAAGCTCCGAGCCTAACCAAACCCCCGAAGGTTCGCTACTGACGCCGCCGGCTTGACGAGACGCCACGGAGCAACGACTGCGCTCGCAATCTTCTTCTCCTTCTTTCCCGAAGAACACAAGAGGAAAACATAGTCCGGCAGCAGCAACAATCACGGCGGTCAGTGTCGATGCGCGCGCGCCCGTCTCACCGCTGGAAGAGAGAGCGATCGTGTACGCACGCGCCGCCATTAAGGAAAGGAAGGCGACGTTCTGCGAGGAAGCCTCCTTTCATACTGGCTCGTGCGCGTGCATGATTGACTCGCTATCGTGCGCGCGCGTGCGTCTTGTACACTGACGTGTGTGCGCGAGTGTGTTAGGTCGCCAAATGAACAGGTGCACGCAGGGGACACGCGTACTTACGTGCGCGTGCGCGGGGTTATTTCTGTCCGGCTGGGCGGCGGGGGATGGAGGCGAGTGGGGGGGGGGGGTCCCAGTCTAACTTGGTGTGTGACCTCATTCTACGCACACGCGCGTGAACGGCTCGTCAGAGTCAGAAGGTGTGTGTTCACGCGCATGTTTGAGATTTCGTTCACGTTCACATGCACGCACACAGGTGTGAGTATGATGACGCTGACCTTCCTCCCAGATCAACACAACTGAGCACACCGCCGCGCGCGCGCTTGTTGGCTGTTCAACTTTTGACGCACCTGAACAATTGTTTGGTGATTTAAGTAGAGCTGCTGTGGATCTTAACGTCATCACAGCTTCAACTTTTTCGTTATTTCATTTATCTAGGCATCTGGCAGCGCGGTAGTCAACTGGTTAGCACGTCTGCCTCACAGTGCAGAGGTCGTGGGTTCGATTCCTCCGGCCTTCCTGTGTGGAGTTTGCATGTTCTCCCCTTGCTTGTTTTCTCCTCTTCAAGGTGTTCCCCACCTACTGCCCAAACACAACTGGGATGAGCGCCAGCTCTCTTGTGAGGAGAAGCTTCTGTCAAGTGGCGCTTTGGCTAGCTTGGCTTAGCGCTTTGGCTAGCTTGGCTTCGCGCTTTGGCGGCACAACGCGAGGAATTCCGCCGGCCTGCGGCCAAACTTCCAGAGTGTTCCCCTTGTGTCAGAGCAACTGGTGAAGGTCGCTCCCGCTGTGGAATGTTGACCTCTTGCTGCTAAATGCTAACGTGCTAAGTAGGGTCTTGAAGACGCAGGATGATATTTTTTGTCTGTCGTCGACATTGGGACTTGTTTGGTGGTTCTAAGTGACAAACTGACAGGAAGATATCGACATCTGAGAAAAAGGGCAGACTTTTTGTGTCTTTAGGAGTCGCTGCTTTTTTTTTTAGACATTTTTTTTGGAGCTGGTCTAATCATGGTAGTTGTCTACCAAATTGTAGCTAAGTCAAACTAGCTTCAGGGCCTAAATTAAAAAAACGAAACAGCTCATGACGGACGTCAACGAAATTTTCAGTTGCAAAGTCAAACTGGATTTAGAGGCAGAATTAAAAAAAAAAAAAAACAGTTGCTAGGGTGCTAACAAGGGGCATCAAACTTTGATGCAATTCCACTTGAAAAAAAATGGCAGACTTGCTGTGTCTTTTGGGTCATGGTTTCTCCTGGCTTTTTGGTCTGTCGACTCACGATGGATCTCGTGTTGCTAAGTCAAACTGGCTTCAGGAGCGGAACTGTTCAAGCCGCTTTCAAGCCAATTCGTTGCACTTGCTTTCATTTTATGTCTGTTTAAAAAAAATATTGCTCTAAGTCAGGGCATCAAATTTTGCCCACATTGCTAAGCTAAGGGTTGTATGAGGGTGATTGAGTGGCATGATCACCCCACCCCAAAACTGGGGTGGGCAGTGTTCAGGCAGCTGAGGAATTTTTCTTCCTACCCGCAAACATCCCAGCATGCTGCCCTGGTAACCATGGTGACTGCACACACGTCAAAAAGTAGCTGACCAACTGGGATATGCATGCAAACACGCACACGCACGCACGCACACACACACGCACACGCACTCACCCAGTCGCCTCAAGACGGATTGGATGCTCGCAGGTCTCATTTGCATTAAGTTCTCAGTTCTCTTTCATGTCCTCGCGTGTTTGTGTACTCGTGCGTGTGTTGACAGGAAGCAAACAAGGCGCAGCAGGAAGTGTCAGACGTTGACGTGTCAAAAGTAACATTCAACATCAGCAGATCTGGCGTAAGCTGTGTGTAAATGGACAACCAAACACGCACACTCACAAGTCGGAATGACTCGCTTGATGTTCCTTCAAGCCTGAGGTGTCAAACTCTAGTCCTCGAGGGCCGCTGTCCGACCCGTTTTTCCGTCTCTCTCTGCGGCAACACACCTGATACAAATGATCAAGATCATTCTCAAGTTTACTTACTGGTGATCTGATCATTTGAATCAGGCGTGTTACAGCACAAAAAGATGGAAAAACGAGTAGGACAGCGGCCCTCGAGGACAGCAATTTGACTACTGTGCTTCAAGCGATCACATGACCTGAGCTTGGTGTCATGTGACCAAATAGAAACGAAGGATGGAATGTTGTTGTGTCTAAAATGGGCACGTTGCTCACTACCTGTTGTCATGGAGCGCTCCAATGTGATTGGCACCAACGCTGCATGCATGTGTGTGTGCGTGTGTGTGTGTGTGGGGTGTGTGTGTGTGTGTGTGTGTGTGTGCACGTCTAATCCCACTCCTGCTGGCCCAACACATGACAAAGACACTTGTGTGCATTTCAGACCACCAGCAAGGACTTGACATGACGCATGCTGGCAGCTGCATGTATGTGTGTGTGTGTGTGTGTGCGCGCACAGGATCCATCAATCAAGGCATCCTGACACTCCCGAATCCTGAGAACACACACACACACACACACGCACACGTCTCTCTCGCACAAGCGCACGCACACACATCGCAGGCACAGGTTTGTCGACACATTCTGCCAGTAGAGGGCGTTATGAGCCACAACACACGCGGGTTCGGGATTAAAGTGCTTGTTGGAAGAAGAAGAAGAAGAAGAGTAATAACATTTTAAGTGGGACTATTGACTGATTCTGCCATTTTCGGACGCTTTTAACCTGCGCTCTCCAACACCACGTGCACTTCATTGAGGAGCGTCGGGTGCAGTGTAGTGTGTGTATTTGGACAAGGCCATGATGTTGTTTCAAGTTTGTTTGTGAGGGGGTGTGGCCTTCCTGCATGCAGCGAGCGTGATGGGATTCGTCAGGAAGTTGTTGGGGCACCGAAAAGAAACAGGCCAGATTTTCCGGCATATAAGAACTTTCTAAAGTTGTTTTTGGCTTGGGTGCCTTGGGTGTGTGTGTGGGGGGGGGGGGTTATGATGTGGGGGTCAAACTCCAAGGCTTCCAGCTGTGTTGCCATGGTGATGGGTATCATTGCACCAGTGGAAGCTGACATCTTCATTATCATCCTCATCTTCATCATCTATTGTCTTCATCAGCGTTATCATCGTCATGATTTTAATAGTGATAAAAATATCTAATTGATGAAGCTGGCGCATTAGCATTAAGCTAGCCGACTGAACGGCTAAGCTACGGATGCTTGTTTGAAATACACAAAGTGTATTTCACTTTGTTTACTGTTTACTGTAGCTTTGGAATAAACAAAACAAATTGAAGCCTCTTTTTGGAACAATTGCTCATCATTTGGCCAACTGCGGCTTGTTGTCGAGTTGAGTCACTTTTATCTCTAGGGGACACTGTATCACGTTGACTCTGATTGTTAGCGTGCTTATGAGGACGTTAAATAGCATCGTTAGTGTGCTTATTGCGAGAAGAATCAAAGGCGTCGGTGATCTCGTTGGCTGAAGTTGGGAGCGCAGCAACAAATAAAAGCCTTGTGTCCCGACTGTCGGAGATGTTTTTTGTCCTTCTTATTCTTGTTGTTGCCGGGAATTCCTGCGGCGCAATCTCTTTTGTATCCGGCGGGGCGAAGAAGAAAACATCAGTGGGGTCTCTGCCGTACCCCAAAAACCTCACAAAACTTCACAAAAGCCAACACCTTGTCCTCCACCACCACTGGGGGCTGGAGTAAAAGAATCTGTATGAATAACAAAACACACACACACACACACACACACACATGCGCGCGGGCGCAGTGAATGGCTGTCGAGTTAATCACCGGCTGCTTCAAGGGGCTCTTGGTGGTTTTATGGCATCAAATGAAGTGGAGTAATCTGATTACTTCTTGACAATTGCTCAACTTCCGCGCTTTTCTTAGTTTTTGCTGCACCAAAAGTGAAAAGGACATTGTGGAAGGAATGTGGAGAGGGGGCGGGGCCAAGGCGGCTTAGCTAACAAAGACGAGCACTCAAAACTCGGACTAGTCAATGCGGCCTTTCCTTCTGTGCGTGTCAGAGTGCGTGTGATGTCGTGCGGGGCTTTGTCTGTACGTATGTGTGTATTCGTTCGTGCTTGTGTGGAACTTTGTCCCTGAGTTTGTGACAAGGAGTATGCGTAGAGTGTGTTTTTGTGTGTGCGTGTGCGTGTAAGTTAGTGAATACTGAATAAGTGTGTGTGTCTCTGAGCGTGTGTTTACGTGTGACAACATGTCACGGGGTGGCCACGCCTCCTCTAACATGTCCTGTTGTCCTCACAGGTTGTGGGCGTCGCCCACCATGACTTCCTGCTGAGTAAAAGTGGCGGGGCAAAATAGGAGGAGCCAGTCACGCAGTTTGCTGCGGGGTGTAAGCCCCTCCCCCTGCGTGAGGAGTATGCTGCACCTGGGCGGAGTCGGGATGTGGGCTGTGATGGCGGCCCTGCTGGCAGCGACGCTGGGCGGGGCTGACACGGTGGTGGACGCGGATGCAGCGCCTGGACGGTTGGAGGCGTCCATGAGCTCGTCGCTCCTGCGGGACTTTCAGGGAACGTCCCACGATGCTACTGCGGCCGGCGCCCGCCGCGACTTCCCCGACGCCTGGGCGCCGGTGGGGCAGGTCTTCAACATCACATTGCCAGCCCAGATGGATGGGGGTCTGCTGGAGGTTAGTCGCCGCGTTGCTCGTTTCACAAAACGGCCTCAAAGCGGTGACACCTTCTTTGGAAAATAAATTGTGCAGAAAGTACATTAACTTTTCTAAACATTCCAAAAGTAATTTGATTCAACCGAGCATTGCGATCCTGAATTTGCCTGGGAAGTAAATACATTCCAAAATCACTTCATTATTTATTTTTTTGTATGACGTACAAAAAATGTTTTTATACAGTGTGAAGATATATAATTAAATAATTCTCTGTTATTCTTACTCGTGAGGTACTGAGGTACTAGCGGTCATCAGGAAGCACCTCTGCGATTGGCTGTCTGCCGGCATGCCCCAAAAGTAGTTGCTAGGCAACGGGCGTCCGCGCATCATCGGGCGCGTTGTCTTGCCTCGACAACGGTCGGCGGTCAGAATGGCTCACCGCAAACCGTGTCACCACGTGAGCGATTCCGCGCACGTGCACGCGTGCGCTTATGTGTTTGTGTGTCTTTAAAAAGCTCCCGGCCGCCAATGACCATAATTACATAGCAAGCGCGCTGACTCATGCGCTCTCTCTACGTGTACGTACGCGAGTGTGCGCGCATGTCCCTGTAATCTCACACACGCTCACATACTGGTGGAGCCCTCAAAATCAGCAAGCACAAACTGGAAGGGAGGATGATGATGATGATGCAAGAGTTACTCAGGCTACACCCACTGTCGAGAGCGCCTCCCCCTTGATTGACAACTCATATCCCCCATGACGTTGTCATCACGTTCTGCTGTTTTTTTTTTCACCACTTACGCACATGCTCTCTCTCTCTCTCTCTCTCTTTCTCTCTCTCGCTCTCTCTCTCTCTCTCTCTCTCTCTCTCGCTCGCACACAATCACTTTAACAACCCTTTCTTTGACATTTTCCACTGTCTTCTGTGGACTAGGCCAGGAATCCCCCAACAGCCGCTCGGAAGCAAGCCCCCGTCGCCCCAGCCCCCACCCCCTTCCTATTCCTTCCACATTTTTTCTATTTTCATCTCTTCCTTCCTTCCTTCTTTTCATTCTTCAACACTTCAAAAATACATTTCTGTGTGTGTGTGTGTGTGTCTGTGTAGAGGGGGGCCTACACGCATAATTGCATAGCTAATGAGGTGAGTGGGCGTGGCCTGTATAATTCAGCCCATTTTAAAGCAGCGTAATTTGCTCTTCATGGTCCCTGACAGCGATTAGCGACCAGTCCTTCGTTTGTGCATAGACGCCATAATACTGCCCATAGACGGCTGGGATAGGCTCCAGCACGCCCGTGACCCTCCTCGAGGACAAGCGACTCTGATAATGGATGGATGGATAATAATGCTAATAAATTGCTAATCCTTTTCAGATCTGTGAGACTGGGAAGGATGTCCTTCCGTCATGGCTGCACTGGGACGCCCCACGCAGAACGCTGCAAGGACTGCCACTGGATGAGGACAAAGGCGTCTACGACATCTCGGTCTGCGTCTCCAACAAGTCGCTTTCCCAGTCTTCACTGGAAGTCCTCTCCATCGAGGTCCGGCCCGAAGATCCCTCCGAGGCGGAATCTCATCTAACGGCAACCAATCAAGCAAGCGCCGACGGTGAGCCGTCAGTGTGGTCATGCGGCCCCGAAGAATCGGTCACCTTGCTGACGGTCATCCTGGATGCCGACTTGACCAAGATGAGCTCCCGCCAGAGGGTGGCGCTGCTGGAAAACATGAAGAGCTTTTCAGGGGTGGAGCTGGCCTTCATGAGGGTTGTCCCCGTTGTCAACAACAGGCTCTTCGACATGTCAGCTTTCATGGCAGGACCGGGAAACGCCAAGAAGGTCAGTCTGACTACAAGCCTGGTCTGTGAATCACTCCCGAGTGCTGCATTTGGTCCGGCAACAATTTTGTAGTCCTGTTGGGAATGTTTAGCATTTTCGTGGATAAATAGATGGCCCGAATCAGACACGGACGAGAAAGGTAGAGGTGGCGAACTGATCTTTTTTCAGGCGCACAGCTCCTTTACTGTACACCTGATCAGCAGCATTTCTTGGAAGCGTGTGGACAAAACAATTATTCCGCTAAAAGGAGCGGGAAGGCCAAGGTCGGTAATAAAAATCGCTTCGTATTGATTAGGGAGAAGGGAATGCTGAATGATTCCGAGCATGGTGATTTGGTCCAATATTTTTGTGCTCGGACAAAAGTCATGTGTAATGTCACAATTATTCTTTGGTATCATTGAGTGGCAACTTGGGGAGAAGCCACTAGTTTAAACTGAAGGCAGGAGCTTCATTAGTTGAGCTAAAGCCTCGTCTAATTTGAAAACGAGTGCTTTTTAACCATCTTATAGAGTCTGAAGTCAGTTCTACATGAATGGTTTTATTTGGCTGGTTGAGGTGGGAGTCGGGGGTCCCTATTGAAGGGGGAACGCAGTGATGATGATCCGTGTTTTTCCTTCCAGGTGGTGGAGAATGGCGCTCTGCTGTCGTGGAAGCTCGGCTGCGCGCTCGACCAGAGTAGCGTACCAAACCTGGCAGGCGTCGAGGGTCCGGCTAAGGGGGGCGTCATGTCGGCCAAGCTGGGGTACCCCGTGGTGGGCTGGCATGTGGCCAACAAAAAGCCTCACGTGGCCAAGCGTGTTCGGCGCCAATTTAATAACACGCCCACGCCGGTCCTGACGTTGCTCCCGCCGACCTCCGTGGTGGAGCCGCCCGTCCGAATCATCCCGACGCTATCGTCCCCGTCCATCGCGGCACCCCCGCAAAGCTCAGCACCGCCCGTGCGGGGTCCTATCCCACTGCCGGGTAAACCCACCATTCGAGTCCGGGACCCGGTCGGCCACACGCCCACCCTGCGGCCTCCTCAACCCACCAAGGTGATGGAGACCACTAGCACCGTCCCCATCGAACCAACCTCCACCCGGCCCATCTTCGTGGAAGCCACCGCCACGCCGCCTGTCCCCACGCCCACACGCAAACCCACCAAGAAGCCCAAAAGGCCCAAAACCACAGTGGCGCCTCGCGAGACAAAAACATCCACCGCCAAGCCATCCCGTCGCACGACGCCTTCGCCCGGACCGCTCCCGGAACCATACAATGAAAAACCGGTTTTGCGTAACCCCATCGACCAGGTGAACGCTCTGGTGGGCACATACTTTGAGGTGAAGATCCCGTTGGACACTTTCTTCGACAAAGAAGACGGAACCACCGACAAGCTGCGGCTGAGCTTGAGGAAGAACGTGAATGAAGTGGTGGGAGAGGGTTCCTGGATCCAGTTCAACAGGTGCTTCGTCTTACAAACTTTTATCTTGTAAGGTGGTACCTTGACTTACAAGTCGCATTCGTGGCACGGGCAACTCGTAACTCGAGACGACCGCAAATAGCACTCAGCCACTAAATTCCAATAGTTACTAGAAGACAACTTGGGATGTCTCGTAACAGCAAAAGTTAGGGAACTTGTAAGTAAAGGTACCTCAGTCTTGTATTGTACAGAATCTTTTCTTTTATATCGCCTCACCGTGACTGAACGCACCTCTCTCGTGATCTGGCAGCCCGTGTTGGTTCGACTTTTTCTTATTCATTCTGCTGCGGTCGCCGTCCCCAACTACTGATGCCGCTTTTCCGGTTTCATCGGTAGCGCTGATTGGACGGCACCTTCCGCGGAGCTCTCGGTAGAGTGCTGTAGCCATTTGCATTCGTGATCCATGACAAAATGACATCACCCACAAACGCAGGTTACACATGGTGATGTCATTTTGGAAATAAATGTCATGAATTCAAAATTGTGTTCCGATAAAAGATGGAAGATTCAAATCCACTGATGAGTTTCTCCCGCCCAATTTAAACCCAGTTACAGTCACCACCGGTTCATGCGCAGCACTATTAATCAGATTTTGCTCCTGGATCCTGTAAGGTAACCTTGAGCGACATGGGAGGAAGGTGCACAAATCTAATTTAGTCCTCTACTTCCTCTTCTCTATGTTCCTTCTGACAGCACCAGCCAACTACTTTACGGCCTTCCTGACGCGCATCACGCCGACAAGCACGAGTACTTCATGCAGGCCACAGACAAAGGAGGCCTGAATGCTATCGACGCCATCGAGGTGCGTGTGGACCGCTGGCCTGCCAATGACAAAAGTCCCGTGTTGTTCACGGCCCGCCTTGAGGGAGAACCGCGACGGGTCACCGGCGACATCCACAAGAAGATCCTCCTGGTCCGGAAGCTGGCCTACGCCATGGGGGAGCGCAACAGTAGCACAGTGAGCCTGAGGAACATCAGCAAGGGTTCCATCCTGGTGGAGTGGACCAACAGCAGCTTGCAGCACACGCCCTGCCCCAAGGAGGACATCATGACCCTGAGCCGGATGCTGGGCGACGCCGACGGCAGGCCCACGGCCAACTTCCGCCGCGCCATGGAGCCCGACTTCCGACCCCTGGGCGTCACGGCTAAGGGGCGGGCCAGTTGCAGAGCCTACTCCTTCATCCCGCCGGGCGAGACGGAGATTGTGCCACCCGCCGCCGTCACCCCGGCCTTGGGGATCGGGCGGCAGAGCGCAGATGACGTCTACCTGCACACCGTGATCCCCGCGGTGGTGGTAGCGGCCATCTTGCTGCTGGCGGGAATTGTGGCCATGATTTGTTACCGGAAGAAGCGCAAGGGCAAGCTGACCCTGGAGGACCAGGCCACATTCATCAAGAAGGGCGTGCCCATCATCTTCGCCGACGAGCTGGACGATTCCAAGCCGCCACCCTCCTCCGGTGCCCCGCTCATTCTCCTGGAGGAAAAACCGCCCCTGCCGCCGCCAGAGTACCCCAACGCCGGCCCGCCTGAAACGGCGCCCCTTGACCGCCAACTCCCAGGTGAGTATGCAGCGCTCCGAGACGACGACCCCAACGCCCCGCCCTACCAACCGCCGCCACCGTTCGCCGCGCCCCAGGAGGGCAAAGGCTCACGCCCCAAGAACATGACCCCGTACCGCTCGCCGCCGCCCTATGTGCCGCCCTAAGAACTGTTGGCTCCGCCCCATGAGGCGGCGCCCCTGCTGAGGTGCCGATGCTTGGTACCACTTTGGCGGTAGGTACTGCAAGGAGGGGGCGGGGCTATGTGTGAGGGGGCGGGGTTTGGCAACTAGTAAGGACTACTGGTGTAGCCGGATGCAAAGTGACCTTCCACCCCGCACACCTGACCGTGCGAGATCTGCGCTCGCATCACCGGCGTTTTGCTTTTCACGTTTTTCGCCAGCATTTTGTTTTCTTTGCGGATGCTTTCTAACAACAAGGTACAATGCGTGTGTGTTGTAAGCGCGCGTGTGTGTGCGTGTGTGTGTGTGTGTGTACGCGTGCGCCAATGTGGCTCCATATGTGCGTGTGAGGAGCAGGTCGTCACGGTAACGCATGCGCCAGCACTTGTAGCGTGCGTCCGTAATCCCAACGTACATTTGACATGAAGCATATGTCACGTTTGAATCAATGAATGTGCATTTGTTTGGTTTCATGTGTGAAGCAAAAATGTCGATGGAAACAAAAGACAGTTGTCATCAAACGTTAACCAGCGTCAT
This sequence comes from Idiotropiscis lumnitzeri, assembly GCF_059441095.1. Classification (NCBI taxonomy): domain Eukaryota; kingdom Metazoa; phylum Chordata; class Actinopteri; order Syngnathiformes; family Syngnathidae; genus Idiotropiscis; species Idiotropiscis lumnitzeri. The sequence continues at coordinate 6,606,170 of NC_142401.1, forward strand.
TCACAGGTGCTAAAATGACGATGTTTAGGTTCGGAAATATTTTTCTACTTAAGAAGTTGACGGGATTAAGTCAACAAAATGTTCGTGTTTTTCAGGACTTTTGATACAAATTTGCTTTCTTTGAGGATTGGTCTACAAACTCAAAGGCAACGATGATTATTTTCAATCGGCGAGCATTTTTGATATTGACTCCTTTTTGCTTAATTTCTCTTCCTTTGAACGTTTGAGCGACCTTTTGCAATAATGACGCTAACGAGCTTCATTTGCTTTCCACAATAAAAGTCGACTTGCTACCACAGCGCTGGCATCCGCTCCAGTTTTTTATTTTTTCTGTTTGACAACTCTCGCCGCACACATCGGGGTAATTTCGACACATTTTGGTTGTCAGTCAACGTAAGGGCCGAGTTTATTTGAGTCAACAAAAGAGAGCAAAATAATTGAATTTGAATAATAATAAAAATGCATCAGATTTATATTATATTATATATATTATGTTTTTCCGTAACACACTCACAGCGCTCAAAATGGATTCATATTCAAGCACTTACTCATTTACACTCCAGCAGCAGTAAACTGTGTCTTGCCCAAGGACACAACGGCACGTTGCAGAGCAGAAATCGAACAGCCAACCCTTTGATTACTGGACGACCCTCGCGACCTCATGAGCCACCGGCCACCCCAAACCAATCAAATAAAATCAAAAAGCTTTTAAAACTGTGAAAACAAAGTGCGTTTTACTTTTATAAAACTAACTCTAAATCTAGTGAAAATGTCTTCAACAACGAATATTTTTTTTATTTGTTTTGGTCTCTGTCAATGAATGTCATGCAAAAGCTTTCAGCCTTGATTTGGAAAAACATCCATTTGGAAATGGCTGCACATCCGTACACTATAAGGAAGGTCAAACAGTTATTGGCCAATTGGCCCTCACTTTCATTCACGAGACAAAACTAATACTGGCCCTTTTTTTTAAAAATATCTTTCACTTGACAAACACCCCTTATATTTAAATAAAAATACTAAAAGTGGTAAAAGCAAAAATCAACTAAAAGCAAACACACTCAAAACCCAGTAAAACAAACTCAATTTAAAAAGTAAAACTAAAAAAAAAGAGCTTGAATGAAAAATCTCAAATTATTGTAACCTTGGTAAGAGCCCATATTGAAAAACAATCAACTGGTTGCCAGTCAATTTCAGCACACAGACATGCAACAACGGCTTCAAGTTCAGTGAAGCTAACATGATAAGCTATTTTTGGAACGTCACCCTAAGCAAGCACTGGCACAACGTGATGATTCTTATTTGGACTACCATTGGGACGGCCAAGAGCCCGCCAGAAGGTTCATAGCCGCCAACCAACGAGCCACGTTGGTCCTTTCCAGCAGAAGGTCGCTGTAACCTACGGGAGCCGCCGAAGAGCCCTGGGAGAAACAGCAAGTCCAACAGGAAGAGCTTTTAATGAGGGCCTCCAGCCACGCCCTCATAGGCGAGGTCATCTGGGCCCCGTCGAAAATCCGATGGCGACCACTCACTCAACAACCCGTCAAGGCCGTGCGCTTGCCATTGGCGTGCCAATCCAGAAAAGTAAGCAACACATTTGGATGCAAGCTCACTTGCTGCATGAAAGGACAATCAGAAAGTAGATGCTCATCTTGTGTGTGTATGCGCGTGGGTGTGTGCACGCATGTGTGTGTGTGTGTGTGTGTGCGTGCACTTGTGCCAGGGGAGGATGGGGGGGCACGCACGAGTTTCTTTCCTTTTATGCCCACATCAGAAATGCTGAGTGGAGGTGTTGCAATGTCATGCATGAAGATGACTTTGTTAGGGAACATTTCGACTTTTCACATCTTCGGCAGCTCTCTGCCCATCACGCCAGCCCAAAACGTGACTTTACTAGCTCCTAATGAAATCTGAAAAACTTAACAAAGCGGATTTGGATTTTCATGGATCTTGCTGCACTTGTTGATAGTGATGGCGCAACATTAATTCTCAAATTTTAGGTCAATTGGAGCAGGGGTTTGGGTGCTACGACCCACCGATTTTTAATTAGTCTGCCAAAAAGGGGTGTGGCCGCCCTCCCTCGAATCCTTATATCTCAGAAACTTTTGGATCAATCTTCACAAAAAAGGTATTTTTGGAATGGAATTCATTGAGGAATTCCAATCTGTAATAATTTATATGATTGATGGATATTTTAGTGAATTGATCTTTTCACCAATAATTTGACACACACACGGACTTTCTCACAATAATTGGGAAATTAATAATTAGGATTTATATTGATATGCAACACTTTATTTCCATACAGCTTTGCCAGTGGTCACATTTTCAAATAATCACTTCTACACCCTTGCTAGAAAGTCACAATGTCCCCTTCACTGGTGATCTACTTTTAGAACAGGACTCATCGCGCGGCCCTTGTTGCTGTGAAATGTCTGGAAAATTATTTGCAACAGTGCCTTTGACCTTTTGGATCTGTTGGGGGAACTTCATCATGTGTCATTGGGAGGTTGCTTCAAAAACATTTGAATTATTCTGGAAATACTGATGTCTTGGAAAAAATGACGGGCATGGACTTAATTTGGGAAAATCTGAGAATAATACCATTATCATATCAAAAGCATAATTTGAAAAGGTTAGGTTTGACTATCTTTCCTCCAATAACTCGCTCGCTTGCTGGCTCGGGTGGGAAAGAAAAGGAAACTCCTCAAGCGAAGAGCGCTTGAGATAAGTGCCGGGACCGGAGTCTCCGCCCATTTGGCATAAAAAATGGCCGCCACAAAGCTTGCTGCTGTTGACCATGTCGTCTCCACGGCAACGCCAACGCCGCCTGACCTTTGGCGGGAATGTGGACAACAAGAAGGAATGCCGCCAACGCTAACATCCGCAGATTGCATCGCAGCATTGCGTTCGGGGCGTTAGAGGAGTTCAAAGCCACATATTTGAGTGCTAAGTAACTTAGCATACTTCAAACGTCATAATGAACTCCACTTAGAACAGTTTTTCGACACTTGAGTTTTAGTTTGGCAGAGAGGTTCGTGCCACATGACGCCATTTGACCAATCGGGCGTAGCCAGGCTATCACATGACCACAAATCCAAATTTCTGCGGCCTCACCCGGAAGCAAATTTATCGGAAATCCTGAAAGATGAGCAGCATCTGAATTTTGTATTCCTGTCTCTTTGGCGGTCACGCTTCAATTAAAAAAATCCAATCACAAGTTACTCAGCACTTGAGTAGTTTTCCACAAAATACTTTCTAACTCTTACTTATTATCTTATTATTTGGAGGCATACTTTTTACATGAATGCACTGAGCTCCTGTAATCGTCAGAATCACAATCATTAAACACCAAGTGCCGAAAACCCATCATAATTACATTCGTAGTTGTCATCTTATCTATCAATAAAGTTCAATACACATGGATCGCTGACGTCGCATGTTATATATTCATATTCGCGCGCGTATGTGTGTGCCCCTGTTCAAAAAACAGATGGTGGGACGCCAAGTGTGATGATCTTCCTGTCATATGGTGCCCTCTGCTGGCCAAATTAATCCATAAATGTCCAATTTGTTTGCGAAATCACGAAAACACGAGCGGGCACACACACGAACACAGGACGCGTGTAATCTGGTAACATAAGATTCGAGTCAAGTATTTACTTACAAAGACGTTGCGGGCGTAGGGCGAAGTTGCTAGCTCCACCATGGTAACAAACAGTCCGAGTGAGTTAGACAGCTCACATGTTTCTTTTAAAATATTTTTTTCAAATAAGTCTTGCAGTGAATACGTTCCAAAATATTAATTCCTTTCACTACAACTCACTTTACAAAACTAGTGTGTCAGACCAACACATATCCAACAGGCTCACTCATTTTATTGTTGGCCAACAAAAACGTGTTGACTTGGACAGCCATTGAGCTTGATTGCGAGCTGTTATCCACTCCTGGAAAGGAGTCAATGCGTAGTAAAAGTTTTCTTTTCCATGTTGAAAACTTGCATGTGGGATGGCGCAGCTGTCCCTTTTGTCTCTGTATTGTATATTTTGTGTTGTTTTTTTATTCATGCATGTGGTGTACATCATTTGCATGTTCAGAATAAACATGATGAAACATGACAACTGATAATAAGCATGGCTAATGCTCGAATGCCTAATTAATTAGCATGTGGATCAGCGCTACCTATGCTATGGTAAATTAGACTATTACATACCTTTATTAGCTATTGTGAATTATTATTATTGTTGGCATGTGGACTGGTATGGCTAATGCTATTAACTCCTGCTTATTTATATTCAGATTTGCATGGCTAATGTTAGGATGCGGATTATTAGAATGTCAAATACCACAATTTGGGGGATGAGTGCAGCACACAGGTTTAGGAGCCTGTGGCTAATGCTTAACTCTTGTCTTGACAGTAACGATGAATTCAGAGAACGAATGGATGGACTAAGATTAGCATGTGCACTCTTGGCTGATGCTAAAATGGTTATGATGAGTGGTTGAAAAAAACATTGCAGGATGCGATAAAGAGTTACAATTTTCTTTAACATGACAACATTTGTTAAAAACAAAATACATAAAAAAGAGAAAGTCCTTTAAAAGGTGACCAAGGAAACAATATTTTCAACAGTTTACATTTTGACTTCCTACTTCAAATTGCGATTGAAAGCAAAAAACAGTATGAAACGTTCAAAGATGTTTTTGTAGTGTTAAAAGAGAAGACACACTGACACGCTAAGTAATTATTCATGAGGAAGGGCGGAGCTTCAGGTTTTTTTTTTTTTTTTTAGTTGGCGTGCAGTAGAGTCGAGTCAGAGCAACCCCTTGAGGTCAGTTACTGTCATTGACCACCACCACCACCATGTGTTCTTCGTCTAGGCGCGTCGCCGCCCTCTTGGCGGCCTGCAGGTACTGCACTGAAAAGTCACCCGGCGGGAAGGCATACAGCATGGCACCAGGGCCACCATCCTTGGCGCCAGGTAGGCTGACCACGCCCGCGGCCTCCTTGTTACGCAAGTAAGCCACCAGGTGGCGCAGCAGGCGTATCTGTAGCCCTGTCTCAGGAGCGGCAGCCTGTCGGTCCACTGGTCCCTGGAGAGCCAGCAGCACAGCAAAGGCATCGGGGCGACCCGCCTTTACGCGGCGCGCCACCTCATCCAGGCGGCTTTGGTCCATTCGGAGACGCTGGGCGATCTTGAGCGGCTCACCATTGCGCCGCATTATGGCGCTGAAGAAGGGGGCGCCGCCTTCCAGCAGGTACAGGTGTGCCGGGAAGCTGCTGTTCTTTAGCGCAAAAACACCACGCCAACACTTAGCCAGCGATGCCGCCGCATACTCAGACAGCGAACCAGGGCCCGGTGGGGGTGCGCCAGCAGGCACAGGCGGCGATGCAGCAGCCTCGCCGCTGCGGTGGTGATGGGTGTCGGCTTGTTTCCCGGCGCGATGGCGTGTGGTTGGGGACTCAGCCTCCTTGGCGTCGGGGGTGTGGTCACGTGGTTCCGTGGTGGAGTCGGGCGCTCGGATGCGCGCACGGTCAGGACTGAGGTCGGGTGACGCTCGCGCGCGGCCCCGTCCCTTCTCACGCTCAGCCGAAAGACTGCGGCTCCGCCTCCGGCCCCGCCTCTCCTCACGGTCTTTCAGCCAGCGCTCCCTGCTGCGACTCCGGCCCGTGGCGCTCCTGCCGAACGGTTCCGCCGCCACCGCCGCTGCAAGGCCCGCCCTCCTTTCAGGGCCCCTTGGAGGGCTGGGGGCGAAATCTCGCTCCCGCTGAGAGATCGGGGACGTGCGTTCCCTAGCTCCACGCTCCAGGCTGCGACGGCGGCCAAAGACATCACCCAGCGTATCGTAGTGGGGCAGCAACTGCACAGGCGCGAAAGCGCGGGCGGCGGTCTCTTCCACCTTGGCGAAGTCCACGCGCAGGCGGCGATCGGCCCCACCCAAGGGGAAGCCCCGCATCTGCGTGCACGCTGCCTGCGCCGCATCCAGACTTTCATACTGGACGTAGGCAAAACTGTCGCCTTTGACGTAGTCGATGTTGCGGATACTCCCGAAGCGATCGAACTCGCGGGCCAGGGCGGCCAGCGAGTTGGTGGGTCCTAGACCGCCAACCCACAGGCGCGTAGTGGGGTTGGCTTTGCCATAGCCAATCTTGACGGGATGGCCACCCACCAGGCGGCCCTGCATGGCCACCTTGGCACGGTGGGCCATGTCCAGGTTCTGGAACTTGACAAAGGCATAGGCGCCGCCTTGGCCTCGCGCAGGCCTCTTGATCACCACGTCCTCGATGGTGCCATACTTGTCAAAGCCATGCCTCAGCTCGGCCTCTGTGACACCGCCGTCCAGGTTACCGATGAAAAGGTTGCTGGTGGCCCGCTGGTCATCTTCGGGCTTCAGGTCATCCGGCGGCGGTGGCTGAGGGGCTGGTGCCAGGCCATAGGGGCGCCCCCTGTCGTCCAACATCCCATAATAGTCCAGCAGGCGCTCGCGGCTCAGGCTCTCCAGGGCGTAGTGGCGTGCACGAAGCTCGCGTAGGCTAAGCGAAGGACCGGGCGGTGACAGTGATCTCTGGCGGTAGGGTGGGTAAGACGTGTGCGTGGCATGGGCATGGGCACGCACGGCGGCCAGGTAGGTCACATCAGGCGGGGTGACGCTCCTCCTGCGCACGTACACCGGCTCGATCTTGAGGGGCCGCTCAGCCAGGAGCAACCGCGACGATTTAGCGTGGCGCGCTACTTTGGCGTCCTCCGCGTGCCGGAAGTTGACATAGGCAATGCGGCCCAGTTCCGGCGTGTGTGACAGTTTGACGCTGACATCGCCAAACCTCTTGAACTCGTGGAAGAGTGCGTCCTCCAGGTCGTCGTCGGGGACCTGTGGGCTTATGTTGCTGATGAGCAGCGTCTTGTAGTCCCGGGCGGGGGGCCGCAGCCCAGCAGTCGCAGCCGCCTTGTCCCGCTCCCGGCTGCGGCTTCTCCTGCGGTGTCCGACGCGGCTGTCGGCCAGTAACAGGGCCAGCGGCGGCGGCGCGAGCTCCTCCCTGCGCCCGCTATCTCGGTCCCGCTCTCGGAGACGCTTGGCGCCCACCCTGGACGACGACGAAGACGACAGCGGGGGTGGCGGCGGCGGAGGAGGAGGAGGCGAACTCTCCCTGGCGGCCTGCCGCTTCATGTCGGCGGGAAGGACGGCAACGAGTGGGACGGAGCTCCTCCTGCGACAATAATCCTCGATGTGCTAATCTTCGGCTAAAGCGCCACTTCCGCGCCGCCGCGGCGGCGACGTGCGTTAGCCCCTTGCCGGAAAACCCAAGAGTTGCTGGAAAAACAAAACATGTCCGCCAGTCAGGGACTGGAGAGCTGCAACGACAACGCCGCCGCCATCTTGGACAATAGGAATGTTTGGGGGCGGAGACGGCAGACGGTCGTGACGCCATCACGCAAGGCCTGGCCTCGTCATACAGTCGGACATTAATTTAGATTTTACTTCGTTTATTTTTTTTTTAGATTGAGTGGCTCAAATTTGTAGTTATGAAATTTTACATTCCTTATATTTTTGACAAACGTTGAATTTAGGTCTGTCAACATTTACATAAATGTTACGCTGTATACATTTTGTTTTCACGTAATTGAACTGGAATGTCTTATTTGATTTTGATCTCAGTCGTTATATTGACAAAGTAAATGTTATTCAAACGTTATGTCAATAAAATACATATGAAAAATTATCCCATACAATCTGACAAATCCAAATTTTTTTCTCCGTTTGAAGTCCATGACTTTTTTTCATCTCCAAACCTCATTCAGCTTGGCTTCTGTCAACAGCTGTTATGAAAACTCGCTATAAATTAAAGATGAACAGTACTGTATAAGAGCCATTCATAAGTTTTAATAATTGTCACAGAAAGTAATGAAATCAGTTTTTTGGTGTCCTGATATTGCTGATTGTGAACAATTTGTTATCCATGTTATCTCGTAAACAGCAATGACTGCCTTTTTTATCGAACAAAAAAGAAAATATTGTCTAAATATAGCACTCAGTTTCCTCAAAGTTATCTGTATTACACGAGAATAACCTTGTGTCCCAACAAAAAAATACTTTGAAATGTTGGCGTGCTTATTTGAATACATGCTATTATTCCAATGGTAAAATGTTAATTGTACCTTCTAACAATAACAAGTCTTTATTTCTTCCTGTCACTGACAAATATGTATTTGTTGCCACCTATCATCCAAGTCATGGAACGCGTCAAAGGTTTAATCAAGGAAAGTGGACTGCTCACATTGGGGATCTAGTTAAGACAAAACATTAAAGCCACAAAAGTAATGTTTGGCAACCATTCTGGGTTGAGTGAATACATTTCCCCAATGCCCTCTTATTACCTCAACTCACCATAAAACTACTACATATAAGCCGATAAGTCACAGCATTTAAAATGTTGACTATTTCCCACAAAAGCTTATGTTTTCACTAATCATATTTTTTCCACTAAAGTTGTGATTGTCCATCAAGCCATAATTTTCACCAAGATAAAGTTGGAAACTGTCAAATCAACCACGATACCTAAACATCCAAAACAAAACATTTTCATATTACATATTGCAAGTATCTAACAGTGAGGGCTATTTTCACAAACAGAATAAATAAAATAAGATAACCATTTGTAGTAGGGAAAGAAACGAGTTATGAACACGATAACTGTTTTGCTGTCCGATGGTTTTAGGCCAGATGCGTTTTGATATGTGGCTTTTAGTTAACTCAAAGCAGAGATACACCCCCATATGCAGCTTTGAACCTCTGAAAAATGATACATTTTGAGCAGCCCCGTTTGAGAAGCACTTGCACCAAAGTGTTTGGGAAACATGGTTTTAATACAAACACAAACATCAAGTCACAAACAAGAAGTGATGGCGGCCCTGTCACCCGGACAGTGGGCGGAGCCAAACGTCCGCCTGCCGGCGTCCTGAGTGAGTCGCATAAGAAGAAGAAATGGCACAGCACAGGACAGGACGGACCGAACGCACGCACAGCACGGCGCACCGCCTGCCAATTGTGCGTGGCGAACGGTCGGCCCGTGACGCAGGCGCCTGCCGGTGGGTCAGCCGTACCTCGCAGGTCAGAGGTCAGTCCGTGCTCTGGCGGCCGCGGGCGCATACTTGGGCATCAGCTCGGTGATCTTCCGGATGAAGTCGGACTTTTCGGCACAGCCTTTGCACGACTCGCCCCATTCTTCCAGAATCTTCTTCAGGTCCTTTACCTTCAGCTTCTTCAGGTCCACCGAACTCAGGTCCACTTGCTTGTCTGCACAATCACGCACAAAAAAAAATAATTTGTCACTTTTTGATTCGGTTATTCACTCATGGGACAACATGCATTTAGGTCATGTTTATGAGCCCTTGAGATTGACATTTCCATCCTTTTCTGTTTTAGACATATTGCGGACTGATAAAAGCGCTGAAAAAAAATGAAATCAGTACAGTAAAGCCTTGCGAAACATGGCTTTTGAGAAAAACACGTTTCAATAGCAGCTGGTCCAATTAGTCAAAATATTCATCAAAAAACACTTCCAGCTGCTTGTTGAAGGTGACCCACATCAAAGCTTGATGCTAATCAGCATCTTTAAGCAGACTGAAAGGTTGTAGCAACGTGTACACCGGCAATAACAGTACTCACATTCATATATGCTTTATGATAAAATATTAGTGCCGTACTAATGGGCTGAGGCGCTAGCACAAATTCCACAACGTTCTAGGCAGGACACACCCTGCTGCAATATGATTGGCTGCTACAAAAAGGAAAGACCTGCGAGAGCGCCTCAATGATTAGTATCACTGTCTGTCAGGTACACGGCTGTCCATCCGTCATATACTGCCCCCAAGTGGCCAAGAGAGGGGCAGCATGCAAATCAGGTGACATTCTTCCACATTCTACTTGGAAAGTACATTATTACATGCGGATTTTCCTCATTTAACACTTTTGGAGAGTCCATAGGAACCCCTCAATTGAATACATTTTCTTGTGTTGCGATAATGGGACATCCCCCCCCCCCTCCCAATCTTATATTTGACAATAAACTGTTATTAGAGAGAAGAAAAAACACTCAAAGTAAAACAAATTAAATACAAGTATTTCCCCAGAAATGAAAACTAGCAAACACTTTCAAAAAGCAAATTACAGCTAAGAAAAAGTCACAAGAAAATTAATAGTAAGACTAGTGAGAATTCCATACAATCCGAAGGGTGGTTGTCACAAATGGGTGCAAGGGAGAAAAGGCAGGTGGCAGGTACCGTATCGCAGTTCACAGATTTGGCCGTCTTTCTTCTTGAGTTTCTCGCAGATTTTGTCGACGGGGACGTGATAGCTAAGTGGCTTGGACACCTCGTTGATCATCTTGGTGGCGGCGTCGCTGGTAGCCCCGATGTAGTAGCACTGCACACACGCGATGCCTCGTTAGAAGGCAGCGGAGGCAAGGAGGTGGTCATGTTAGCGTGGAGACTTACAAATCGATTTTCTTTGCCTTTGGCGGCGCTGCAGCTCTTGAGGAGCGCCTTTTCCACATCAAGGCTCTTCATCTCCACTTTGTTCTCCAGAAGCGAGTCATAGAACTTGCCCAAAAAAGTCACACACACTGCAAGAAAAGCACATACACCACACCTCATCAACCACTTATTTGAGTCAGTCATTCATCTCACTTAATTGATTAATTAATATTTTTTTTATTCACTAACAATGAAAATAATAACTGTTGATTGTTCAGTTACCGGCTTGCTTTGTAACATCAATCAGAAAACTGGCCAAAAACGTTGATCAACGTTTGCCGAAGTCAAAGTGGATGATTGCCAATGTCTCATGAAAAACACAAAAGACAAGCAGACTGCTGAAAGTAAATTGATTTACTCATTGCTATTAGTATCTTGTCTTAAATTCTGAGGATTTGGCCAATTTGTAGTTCAACAAGGTCCTCAAATCAATTATCAAAATAGTCATCGTCTTAACGGTGCTTTGTTTGCTGCCGACATTAGAATACAGGAAACAAGATAACAAACATGCTTTGATTTACCGCAATGTTAGCTTTTGACATTCAGGATTTTTTTTCCTTCTTTTCCTCAACGTATGAGACAATTATTGTGGTTTCCCTTAGTACGTCATTCCCGATTTACGCCATCCATGTGACGATTCACCAGATGTGCTGCAGTAAATGATCCATGTTCACTTAGTTATTATTTGAGATGTCTGTGCTTTCCTTCAATTATGTCGGCTTTGTGTGGGCGTTCATCCATTTGTCAGATTAATTTAGCAGCGATGCTTTTGGCAACAGTAGAAATGTTCACATCTCAATTTTTACCTTATTAGTAGACGCAGGCATTTAGTTTGGATACACGCACGTCTTGTTTTGCTGCCACTTCTTCTCCTAGCTCTAGACCTACCCCTTCATATCCTGCTAGGAGAGGGAGCACAGTGGTGATATTGGACTCAGGCTATCATTGTTTGAATTCTGCACCGATTGACCAGGACAAGATGTGAAGTGGACCACTTCCCCAGGGGCGTTTAGGGATAATTGTGCATCGAATTCATGGGAAGAATCCCTTTCTCCGAAGTGTTCACCGACACCGGTTCATTTCATTAAATGGGCTGGCATGGCTCGAGTTGAAGAATGCTTGTCTCCCAACCCAAAGGTTGTGGGTTTGATCCTACCTTGTCCAAGTGACTATGCGCAAGATACTGACGCACCACCCCCTCCCCTAATGTGTAAAATAAATGTTCCTGCTGCATCATCAGGTCAAAATAGGTGACAAGTGTTCAAGCACTATGAGTACCTCAAAAGGTAAAGTACAATAAAAGTGAAAACACATTTTACCATGAAATGGACTCTCATGTTGCTTTATTCAGCTCCGTACTGGACCATACTATGTGATAAATCAATGGGACCTGCTCTGCATCCATAGTAACCTAGTCATCCAGGAAGAGGATGCCCTCCTTATGTGCCTTTTCCTTTCTTGTTACCCACAAACGCGGGTTGCCTTTTATCTTCACAGGATGAGGGAGTTTATCGCATGAGGTGTCACAGATCTTTTTCCAACTCACACCCTTTGAGACGCTTCAGTGATCAAGGGCTGTCCAAATTCACTTGACCTGAAGGGACATTCTTTTAGGATCGAGCCGTGAGAAATCCCCAAATTAAAATAATGTCGAGAAAAGTTGGGGGAAAACTGCACTACGAGGTTGTTTGCGAGTCATTCCCATTCTTTATAACGCCGAACAAAATGAAGGAAATACATTGAGCGCTTCCATTGGAAAGCTTTCACTTCGCACGTAAATCAGCAAGATACTTTTTGGGAAGGACGACGTCAGGTTGTTCATCTACATGTAGAAAACGAGCAAGGCTGACTTGCAGAATATTCCAAGGAGTTCTTTGGACTTTTTTTTATTGGAGTTGGCTGGGCTAACGTTAGCCGGTCGCCGGGCTTCATCTTACCTTCGCATTCTCCTTCTTTGAGCGCCTCACAGGTCGCCACCACCGCCGCGAGCAGCACAGCCGCCGACAGGCCGCCTGGACTCAACATTTGAGCGTCTCGGACGCGCAAATCAAAAATGTCAATTTCACGCTCGCCGCCGCGGAGCAAACTGGAGCCTTCACCGAGTCTGAATTAGCTTAGCGGAACCCTCGTCACCGCCGGTACCAACATGCGAGTCCAGGCGGACGTCAAGCAAAGTCTCGGCTTTTCATTGGTTGGCAGCAGCGCCACTCAACACTTCCCTCCCCGCGCTTTGCGCTAATTGGACGAAAACGAGACAGTCCGGTAACAACGTCCAGTTGGCGCCATCAGATTGGACCAGCACACTGTCTAGAAACTAGTGACATGCTAATGACATACAAGTTGCTCGACGTGTGTTGTTTAACTTTATTTAAACACTGAACAGTATACAATTCAGTTAGAAAAAAAATATATGGAACAAAACTTAAAAAAATCACAAAGGATCACAAAGGATCTAAAAGTCAAATAAAATAAATAAGACAACACCGCAAATAAGATACAGTCGGAAGTCAAGCAGATAAAATTTTGCAGTATGTTTTTTTTAATCGTACAAATAATGAAGAAAATATCTTATGTATTCAAAAACTCAATGCCTGAATTTGATCTATGAATATAAAATGGTGCTGATATAATAATAATAATAATAATAATAATAATAATAATAAGGGGTGTCAAATAAAATTGAGTTTTGAGAGGCTTATCATATTCAAAGACACCAAATACATGTTTGCAAAATGCGCCAATGCTTTCATCTTTGATCATTACAGTATGTACATGTTATTTCTTTTTGCACTACCTCAACAATAACCACTACAAAACGGATAAACTGCGCCGTTTTTTAAATTTGTCATTGTTCTGAAATTATGACCATATCACCTCCGCCCTTTTTCTTCTGTAGCCATCTGTCCTTATTTCAAAATTTCTTTTTGACACCCTTTGTAGCAAAGTCAGCGTTTTATTGAATAGCGCTAGCGTGATTTAACTGTGCATGTGACAAACATCTTGAAGCTGGAATTTTATCACGTGGTCGCGTGCAGCCCGTGACGTCGGCGTCCGGTTTGTTTTTGTGTGTGTGACATCAGCGGCGCTGTTGCCGTTTACGAGAGCAGTCGCGACAGGCAGGCTTATACTTTCTGATTCTGAGTCTTATTATTTGTTTTCTTCTTGCCCTCGTCGCTTTCACTCGACGTCAGTGCACAGACGACATACATTAGTGTGTTTTCTTTCAGCGAGGACGCGCGGCACGAAGCAGTCGGTAGTGTCGTAAGCTTCGCTAGCCTCGCTAGCCTTGTTAGCTGTTAAGCGTGAGCGGCCGCCGTCCCCGGCGGGTTTGGCGGCCTCTATGCACACTCTGGATCCGGCCGACGCCGCGTGGACTTTTTAAAGAAGCGTAAGTATTTGCTTGCCTCCTTGTTGTTGTCGGCAAGCTTTCGCCTCGCTCTTTTGGTAGCCGATTAGCGGTTAGCATTAGCTACAGTGGTGGCAGTGGGCGGCGATTAGCAAATATTTTGCTTTTTTTTTTTGCTACACCAAGACAAGACGAGTTACATTGTTCAAGGTTGGCCTCGCAAGTAATCCGACGCCTTCCTTTCATTCACAACAATGGTATTGTCACCTTGTTCGTAGTTTTTGCGGCGTCACGGTACCACGTGACGTCAGTGTCTCGATGACGCCGCACAAGTGAACACATTTAGTTTCCTTAGAAGGTGTGAGTTCGGACGGCACAGTCACCCCAATTTGAGCTCAACTGGGCACCACTAGTCCACATTGATACAACACCATGTGACATTCTGCCATATTCTGTCACTTGCAATAATTCTACAGGGGTTACAATTTCCCTCACCGAAGGTGTAGCCGTTGCTTGTCAAACATAGAAAATTTTTGCTTTCACAAGTGGGTCAAGACCAGGCATCCAATCCTGAGGAGCATCCAATTTCACAAAGAGCGCTCTGCCTTGAACAAAGATGGGAAATTGCATTAAATTTGTGCTCTGTACCCATCGGGAGTGGCAAAGCCAGGTCCAGAAAGTGAAAACCCTGCCAAGGTTTGGCTTTAGCCAGAGATGCATCTACTCAACTGGCTGGTAAACAAGCTCATTCTCCTGCTGGTTGAGTAGAAGCAACCGAGGCCAAAGCCAAACGGAGGCAGGTTATTGACTTTCTGGATCTGGATTTGCCACTTCTTGTCCCCATGGGGCATATGCTTGCGTGCTCTGCTGTAAAACTTATTAAGCATAGCAGAGACAATGATGTTGTACGATTGACTCATTTCGACCTCTGGGTGCTTTTGGCCATCTATGAAATGTAAGCCAAGTCCAGAGAGGCAAGCCTCCTCTTTGGGCCGTATTCAAACATGCTGTTTTTATTCGTCAGCGGGAGGGGGGGCGGCGTGGGTCCAGCATGGCGGCAGGCGGTCCGGAGCATGAGGAAGAAACGCTGCAGACGGCCTTCAAGAAGCTGCGAGTGGATGGTGACCGGTACGACCTGTTCCTCTGTATGATGACCATGATGAAAGTGAGCTGATGCTCACATGCCATCCACTTCTTTGATGTGTGTGTGTGTGTGTGTGTGTGTACAGGACACTGGCGGCGACTGGTGTGCCAGAATCGCCTCGCGTGGCGGTGCGAGACACCGGCCCGTCCAAGGCCAAACATGGAGCATCCAAGGACAACTGGCATGGGTGAGTGGACATGTGTGGAAGGCGTTTGCAACCATTCTCAACTCTCCCCACCGTGGAGGCTTTTGCATAGAGTGTCTCTAGATAATGCCACTCAAAATCCCTTTGCATGACTCATTCCGACAGCAATACAAAATGGCCAGTTCACTATAAATAAAGGCTTTGGCTCCCCCCGTAAGATGGAGCGCGTTTGAGGAAGGGTATGTCAGATGTGTGCTTGATTATTTTTTTAATCGATATCGATCAAAATTACGTCTCAATCATGGAAATCAACAGGACCATTGTCGTTTGGCTGGTGCTCTTTCCTTATTGAAATAGAAAGATATTTCATAAATATGCATTATCTGACTTTTCCTACCTGTTGGCATGTGTGATGTTAGTATAACTGAAAATCAGGAAAGTTTACATTTTATTTATATATGTTTTATTTATTTATCAGTTTTTTTTACAAGAGAGACATTAAACAAAAAGAAGACAAGTGCAGGTTGTTTGGAAACCAGCCACTGCACTTTTTGGGCAATCAAGGATCCCAATTGCGACTTTGAAAAATGAAAGGAAAGATTAGCTTTGCGCACACCAAGCATGACACGCCTTTTGTTTCATCAGCTGCGTGAGGAAAGCGTCGCGAGGAGCCAGTCGGATGCAGCGGCGGCGGCGCTCCAAGTCGCCCATCCTGCACCCCCCGAGGTTCACCTACTCTGCCACAGCGCCGCCCGCAGGAGGCCTCAAGCAGCGCGTCGAGCTCAGTCCCGCTTCCCCTGCTGGCTTTGGGGCGGCGCCGGCTGGGGCCCCGCAACTCCTCGTAGCCGCTGTTCCCCCGTCTGAGCTTCCCGGGAAGGACCGGGGTGGCTCAGGAAGCGTCCAGGATAAGGAGGACGCCGACTCAACCGACTTTGGACTTTTGTCCAAGCGGCGTGGCGATGACGGCCCATGCACGTGCTCGCTCACAGATGACAGCCCAGAGGCTAGGGAGAGGGCAAGCGGTGGCGCGGCCCCCTGTCGCTGCACGTCTAAAGCTGGTGCTTGGTCCGCCGTGGGGGCGTACTCCTTCACGGGACTGCGTGATGTCATCTCAGAGTGCGAGCGGCGCGGCGGACCCAGGGCCCCACCCGCCAGGACCTCCGGCCGCACCCACTCACCAGCCTCCCCTCGCTCGTGTTCTTCGCAGGCACTGGTCTCGGTCGACGACGTCACCATGGAGGACCTGGCCGGCTACATGGAGTTCTACCTCTACATACCCAAGAAGATGTCGCACATGGCCGAGATGATGTACACGTGAGTGTGCACGTGCACCAACGTGACCTGCATAATCGCGTGATGACGTACACTCACTCTTCCTGCTTTTTCTGCTTCAATAAAGTTCGATGTTTGGAAGTTGTCTTTTTTTATTTGAAAAATTACATTAAAAAAACTTAAGATATGTTCACTATGCAGGACATGATACCCAATTGAGATCATTTATTAAATAAATTTTTTTGTTCTCGTTTACATTACAAAAACATCCACCCATCCATTACACCCTAAACTGGTTGCAGTTATGACTATTAATGTGACCGCGATACATCCTCGACGTGACACACGTGCATAAAACATGACATGGAATGACGTGCACCCAGATAAAACACAATGTGGCGCAGTGTTTAGCCAAATATGTTTAGGTCCATTTGATCATCTCAAAATTGCCAGAGTAGCAAAGCAGGAGGAGGTAGAAATATTTTGGGAATACGATATAAGGCAAAGCTGCTCCATCACAGTTATTCAATTCAAAATATGACATCACTTCATTGCTTTGCATAAAAGAAGAGTCTGCATGGCTTAATTACTACTATCACCACAAATGTCCACTTTATACCTCATGTTTCAAGTGGAATTAAATTAAAGTCAAACGTTAAGACAAAGACTGTTATACAAAACGTCTTTGCAGTCTACCTCCTGCACAGAGGAAATATTAGCCTTTTGATGATGTACAAGTCGGATGTCTCCGGATGAGCGTTCATACTGCTGACACATCACATACATATCTGAACCACATTTATCGCAATATACAAAGTAAGAAACAAGTTTGGGGTTTAAGAGGAAAAATGCAAGTTGAAACTTAATTGGATTGTAAACATTCCATTAGTGATTTTTTTTTAAGAATATCTTGGCGTTTAGCTTGTGGCCACCAGGTGGAAGATATTTTTTTCCTTTGGACTTGTCAGAATAGTTTGGCTGCAACGCACTTTTAATTGGCAGGCGCCATATTCTTACTCGGTTACATGACGCGGATTGAAATAACATCGCGGAATTTTTTCAGGGAAAAGGTCCCAACCAGTAAACTCGTCATGAACTGATCGGAGGAGTCTACACGAAATTTGAAACACGACAAAATGTTGCCAAACAATTAAGAAGCGCATAGGAAACACAAATGCAGCTCAGTATTTTTGTCTTGCTTATATATGCAAGTGCTCATTATTTATAAGACTACTTTTTACTTGTGCTTCAGTTAGATCGTTCTAACAATAGTCCAGAGTACAGTGTGTCTCATGTTGCGTCACACGCAGTGAGTCATGAGCCAATCAGAGAAAAGAACGCGTTGCTCCTGACGACCGTCGTCAAGGAGAAATAGTTTGAGGAAATGCCGATCGTTGCTGCGCTCCGTCCCAAGTCCAGCCGAAACACACAAAGACCTCTTTGTTGCCCAAGAAAACAATAAGCGCGCCCACACGGCAACTCTTTCCTCCATGCTAGCTATCAGCATTCGAGCTAACATTTTGGCATACACACACACAAACTCGTCTTTTTAGGATGGATCATACGATATATGATCAATATATAATATAACATGAAAGTGGCAGAAAGAATGACACGTTTGAGAGCAAATTGAGACAAGTTTTATTTATGTGCATAACTTTCATTTCCACAAACAGGTAAAGGCAACAGACCGATGACCTTGAACTGCATCCGAGCAAATGCACGCTTGTCATGGGAGGTCAAAGACTAAAAACCCCCCAAAATTGAAAAAGACAAGGCATCTAGTGAAAAAAAAACAACTTAGGTTGTTTGGTTGAAATATTTGGTAGACATCGCACACGCACATTCTGCTAGTTCACATAAATCTACAACAAAATACTAGCTGATTGACAAAAAGGAAAAAAAAAAAGGTACCGCATCACTTCGTCCAAACATAAATGAGCAAGATGGGAAAGTCGGGGCTCAATGGTCAATAGGTAATGTCTAGTTTTTGCTATGCTAAGCTAACTAGCAGTTGCCTCACATGTTCACCGCTCACACAGCAAGTAGCCCTCGCGCACACACACACACACGCATGCACACCCCAACACACACACACTCGTGTACAATCACAAACTAGCCAAGGTGTGGTCAGAGGGAAGGGGCGGGGCTAAATGGCAGCTTCCAGTTTTTGCTATGCTAAAATAACTAGCAGCCACCTCACATCTTAACGCCACGCTCACACTTCCGACCCAAAACTAGCAAAGGCGAGGTGACAGGTTAACCGGCGGGGCTAAATGTTCACCAGCTGAGTCACATTCGGTAGCTTCCATTTTTTGCTACAATAACCAGCAGCTGTTGAGCAAGCCCCCCGCCCACCCGCCGGCTTGTTACGCACCAGTTGACCGACCAGCTTGTTAACTACGTAGTGTTGAGTGATCAGATATGAGAAACTTGTACCATTAGCCATAGTGTGTCATCAGCAGCAGTTCGGAATTTGTTCCAAGTCAAACCGCTTTTCATTCAGCGTTCACACCAGCAAAATATATGTAGTGTGTATACAAAGATAAAAGTCTGTTTTTTTTTGTCTAAAAAGGTGCCAAGTATCAAGCAAACTCCTTGACAGGAATTAAAAAAAAAAATTCGGATGAGGACCAACTGGAATATTTGAAAGGAAGAAACAATGTCATCATCCGAAAGGCCACGTCGGCAATAAAAAAATATATTCAGATGAGCGTCATGGCGCTGACGTTAGCTTAGCTTGTGTGTAGTGAATAAATAAAGTGGGGAGTGTTTTGGGGGCGGCTAGGCGTATATCTCTGCGGTGGGGGCCTTGGTATAGATGGGCTTCTTGGCCAGCTCGTAGCTTCCTTCGTCTTTCTTTTTCATGCGGTGAAGCAGCAGCACCACCAGCAGAACGGCCAACGTCAGGCCCACGCCGCCGCAGATTAGTGCTGGAAGCAAAAGCACAAGCAAAGTCTCACTTTTAATTATTAACCTTTGGATTACTTTTATCAACACTTCCCATTTGAATATTTTCTATTATTGGTATTGCCCAATACCAATAAAGAATATGTGAGGTTCAGGTATTTTTGTCAACTTGGGGTCAACATTGTCCATTACTAGTTAGATTTGATTTCATGTCAAAAAGGCTTGCTGGAAATCCGAGTTTGACTCCTATTTGATGGCGGAAAAGGAAAACGCTACTTGACGGTGAGAACGTCGACATGTGAGAAAGCCGCGGCACACCCTCACCTGTGAGGACCTCCGTCCTAGCAAAGACGCTGTCGCTGTTAGCAGCATGAGACATCAGCACGTTGGATGGAAGCTGGTTGCCCGGGCGCGGATCATTCCGCACCAGAGGGATTTCATTGTCGTTCAGCGTGGCATCCGGCTTCACGTCGCTGTGGACAGCGGGACGAGACGAGCTGGCCAACTCCGGAATCCTGTTGTCCGCGTCGGGACGCTGGAAAAGGGCAAGAGGATGAGAGGTTGAGCGGGAGGTGGGTGGGAGGGTGTCTTCAACATTGAGGTGAGCTGAGCCATTGAGACAGGCGTCATTCGGTCACAGCTTGTCAAAAGTAATCATCGCTGAATTATTTTCCTCTCATTTGCTTTTTTTTTTTTTTTACTTGCAACTCCAAATGTCAAGATAACAAATGCAACACACTATATTTAGTCAAAGTCTGCATCCCCATGTGCGACACCAGCCGGCGAAGCAGCAAGTACCAGTGTAGCAGGAACCGGATTAGCGTGATGATAATAAATGTGGCAGTGTGACACAGAGACATTTTACAATTGATGCCAAAACTGAGAGTCAACCCACATGCTTGATTGTAACTGAACTTTTTACAAAGGAAATTTGCTGATTTTGTTGACACATCCAATATGGCGGACGCACTGACGTACGACAGGAAAAGGTCACCCTGCTCAGAGCATTGTTTATGTCTATCTTTCTCTGCATTTTCTATCACCCTGATGTGCTTTGTGACAACTTAAGAAACATGCGCCGTTTGCTTTGAAAATACACCTTGTCCCAGCGACATGCTTACCTCAGTGGGCGGCGGCAAGTCACGTCCGGGAGATGAAGGCTCGCTCTCTGTGGACAAAAACAACATTGAGCTTGCGCTTCAAATTTTTGGCTTGGTCATAGAAACGTGGACAAGCCCGCACCGTCATCACCCGATCCCGACGCCTCGTCTTCGTAGTCGTCGACATCATCCTCGTCAAAATATGAGTCATCGTAGTAATAGTCATCCTCTTCCTTTTCCTCGTCTTCATCCTCGTCCTCCGTGAAGCCAAAGTCTCCCGATGACTCCTGGTGGTCGTGCTCGTGAGTCACAGCGGCCTTCAGGGGCATCCACGTCTCTGTCTCCCTCACCTGCTGGCACACAAGGACATCGTCAGTTACCGACCTGTCGTTACCTTCGACCAAATGCCAAAAAGCGTACACAACTCAAAAATCAAACACTGAATTTTCTTGTCGCATAAAATTGAGAAGAATCTTCAGAAATAGGGTCACCGCAATTTCTTTTAAATGCCGTGGTATCATTTTGTAGCCACATCATGAACTCATGTCGGCATCGCCGCTCAACACCAAAACACATGCAGCAACAACATGCAGATGACACAACATCCTGGCAAGAAAGGCGCTCAGAGGATCCGATAGTGCAAGCCAAGTTGAGGTGGCCCCACCCCCATATAGTCACGATATAATAGAACAAGTTGCAATCATTATCAGATTTGGCCCCTTTAGACAGTATTGTTAAAGCTTTTAAGAAAATACTACTTTTGGGGAGTTAGTCATTTTGAATGTAAAATAAATTAACTTTTAAAGTCATGTGTGTATTATTGAAATTTGTACTGCAAGCCAGCATTTGTAAGGAAGGTAGGCGGCAGCCAACAGTCGGACCCCGCAGGCATACGAGCGCCCGAAGCTGGCTGAGCTTTGGGGAATGTCGGGAGAGAAAACATCTGATTCGTGTGGGAATGAGATAAGAGGCACACAATGGAGAACGGGAACACCGAATTCAGCTTCCCGTCATTCTGGGCCGATTCCAGAGGCTTCTGGAACGTCGCCATCCATGCTACCGTGGCGAGCCAGGAAAAGTTGATCAGCGAGTCAAAGAGTGCCCAGAAAGTTGCACAGAAAAGGTGTTGGCATTCCAATTCTGTGTGTGGCTGTGAGAGAAAGGGTTCCGTTTCCATTGAGAGGGTCTATACGGGTCCATTCAGACTCTTCCGAGTGTGCAAAATCCCCCAGAGGACCACTCAAGGTCAGCGGAGGTCACATTCCACAGGGAAGGAACAAGGAAAGAGGAGGGAGCACAAAAGGAGGAAAGCACCAGGAAGGTCGGACTAGCAAGGAATGTACCGCCGCCACCATCGTTTCGTTAATCACAGATGCTACGCAAAGTTGCTAGCCGGAGGTTGGGGGGGGGTGAATATGTGTGCTGATGGCATGCAGCTCAGCTTTTCGCCCTCAGTCAACTGCAAATTTCTCAAACACACACACACAATAATTCACTTGCACAAACACTCCCATGAGCGCACGCTCGCACGCTGCGGATGGCAACTTGAGCTGTGTGATGTGACGTTAGTCAAACTTCAACCCTCGGATCGGTTACACACTCAAACACACTGTTGTGACTTGGGGGCAGAGATGAGTCGGAGATCCGCACAGCATTAGGTACCCCCCCCCCTCTCACAGGAGTCCCCTCCCCCCCCCTGGGGGAGCATTTCCGTATAATAGCGAACACGCACGTCCTAACAAACAAGTCGGAACGAGCACACAAGCAAAGTTAAGTTAATGAAAAGTCAATTGGGACGAAGACGATTTGCAGAGGTTGCTTGCTAAACTCGCCAATCGACAAGCTTCCGGGATCACCGTCAGTTCCAATGAAAGTTAGCACGCTAGCTATTAGCTGGAGGGAAAAGTTTGTTGTGATTTTCCAAAGTTCCCAGGTAAAAGGCGCAAGGGGAAAAGAAAAACAAGTCCAGACAAAAGGCAACGAACGACAAGGTGTGCGGATGAGCGACTTTCACTTACCGACTCGGAGGCAACGCGCGACAACCAAGTGGAGAAAAAGAGCAGGAGGCCGAAAGCCAAAAGGTTTGCCGAGCTTCCAAAGGGGGACATTTTCACTTGATTTCAATTCGCTCAAGCCAAAAAGAGAGAAACGATTGCGGGAACTTGCGGCTGGTCTCAAGGATTCAAATTGACCCAAAGCGGACACCTGTTCTTATTTTTGTTGTTGTTGTCCTCAGTCAACTTTGACGGACGACTTTTGTCGACTTTGTGGTCTTTTGCCTCTAGTATAACTTGTGCCCCCGCGACTCTCCGCCAATGAGCGGCCAGCAAGCTGCCGACGTCATCGCATTTATTTCCCGTAATTCTGTCACGGCAAACGCGAGGCCACGCCCTCTATAGCCAGCTACACAATAAAAGCTCCCACATGAAAGGTTGAATTAGCTTCCTCTTCTTTTTTTTTTACTTTTACTTTCCAAACTTTACTTTACACTTTATTGCACAATATATAAGTACATTACATACACCCACAAAGTCTAATTCATATATGACGACAAAAGTATCAGGAAACAAACTCCAAATAATAATAAAAAATGACAACTCAAACTAACATTTTTTAACATTTTCGACTTCCTGGCACCATATTAGACAATTATATAGTTTCTGAAATCAAATACTTCAGTTAAACTCCAACACATACATACATACAACTCGAACAACACCCCCTCAAAACAGACATACAGTCTATACGAATATATACGCATGAATACACTCGCACAATTACACTCAAACACACGCACACGGTTACTTGTCCACACACGCACAGAGTAATTGCCTTGGGACATTCCAATAAAAGTTGTGCAATTTTTCGGTTTATGAGTCACTCCCATTTGGTTTCCAGTTTTATTTTGACGGAAGAGCTGCCAACTTCCCGCAGGACGGAAATTTTAAAGTGACGTCACTTTCCAGTCAAACTTTCCCTTTTCTTCTCCAAACACGTTCACGTTGACATTCCATTCTGATGTGCTGTGTGTTTTCACATGACGCAAGTTTTAGCGGAAGAAAGTGGCCGCAAGATGATACGCAGCCTGGAAAACAAGCTGGCCTTCTTTACAAAGGGCGATGTAGAAATATGTTTTAAGAGTAGTCATCTTTCTTACTGTCTGTAGAGACAATCAAGTATTTCTTCTTTGCTGGCCCAAAGTGTGTGCGTGCGTTTTTGTGGGCGTGTCGCAAGAGCGGGAAGAGGAAATTGTAGTTCCATGTTTGAGTGCGGTTGCCGTGATTTCATAGCTACGTAGACAACGGAACTTGATTCTTCCTCTTTGGAAATCCATAGATCGTTCCAATAGCTCACTCGTTGACTTTTGCGGATTGCTGATTTGTTTTGGGGTTGTAAAATTGGTGTACGTCTGCTAGTCTGCTTTTTAATGTCAGCTGGTAATGTGCTGTCAATATTGTGATGGTTGGTGATACTGGAGAAAATCAGCAGCACTAGTTTTATTAAGTCACATATACAACACTTCCCATCTGCATCCTTTATGTTTTTTTTCTTCTTTTTGCGAACCATGATCAATAAGTCTTAGCTTCACGCACTCCCTGTTGACATCTTTTCAATAAGCTTACTCGTAGGGGGCTCATAAACATCACACATTCATCACCTGTTGTTCAAAACCATTTGTTTCCCTCAGTCATCTATCATCCTTCAAATGCAATGAGCCATTCCTCATCCATTCCTAAACCACCATCTTACAAACACCTATACATCTAGCCATGATATATATCCATCATCCAGCCATATTTTCATTCATTCACTCTTTATTCATTCGTTTATTATCCAAACATTCACCCACATCCCTGCAACTAACCCACATATAAGCATTCATCCACACACATTAAGGTATTGTACCGTCCAAGCAGAACGCGCTACCTGCTTACCGTCCCACAACACATCTTCATGCGGTGTCGATGACTGACCAGCAGATGGCAGGCCTCTAGTCTTTCTCCCTCTCTCTCTCTCTCTCTCGCGCTCTCTCTCTCTCTCTGCCAGCTTGTACCTAATGAGGATGTCCATCCTTGAAGTAGTAACGTGTCAGCCGTGAACGAAATGGCACTTTCTTTTTTAGTTTTACGATATTGTATATCACTATAGAAAAGAAAAAAACAAATTACAACCGCTTTCATCCATCTCAGGAGATTTTTGCTACTTGGTGTCGACTGTAAATGACATTACAGTTGCTCAGGGCTCGGGTAACGACCAATCATGGCTCAGCGTGTCACATGATCAAATCCAGAAAACAGGTGAGCCGCGGTCATCGGGCCACGTTGAAGATATTGTTTTGGGCTACAAAAATACAACTTTGTGTCCACGAATTGAGAGTTATATGGACTCTAAATACTATTTTGGTCAGGATAAATGCTGACCAGTCCAGAGGAGAATCTACAATCAGAGGTTTTGGTAAGCGAGAAATTTGGGTTCGACATTTACAACTCGAAAAACATGTGGAGGGAAGTCTATGATTAGATGACAGGTCGGTACGCAGATCAAGTTCACTCGTCACTTACCAATCGAGGTAGGAGGAGCATCAAACCATTTTTTAATAAAAAGTTCTTTTTTTTTATATCAAAATATAAAATCTTAACCAAATACTCTATGTTTTTACACTTTTCTAGCTTGTTAAAAAAACATGCAGAACTTTTTTTTTTTTTTAATTAAGACCTCTAAAATGTTGGAGGTGCTTGGATTTTCTTTAGGTGTCCTTCAGGACCTCTAAAAATGTGCTAGAGATGCCGGTGGTGACCACAACATCCTAATTCATGGCCACAGCATATAACACGTGTACAGAAGGTTCACTTGTGGCCAAGAATACAACCCCCCCCCCACCACACCACCACCAAAAAAGAAACTTGGCTGCTCTTCCACCAAAATAAGTGAAGCTGGAAAAACCTCTTTCTCGCTCTCTCTCTTTCTCTCTCTCTATTTCAGCCCTTCCCCTTTTCTCCCCCTCCTTGTCTTTCACTCTCTTTGCCACCTTCTGCATTTGTGATCCTCTTGTTCACATCACTGCCTGCCGGATGGACTGCGAGGAGGACGCCGCTTTGCCGACTCTGTCCCGTTTCCCCACTTTGTCTGGCATTGCCATTGCCATGGCAACCAGTAGCAGCCGCTAGGATGAAACTTTGGTGTGTTTGTCTTTTCTTTGCGCTCACGTGCCGCACGTCACCGACGGAACCGGTGGGAACTGTTACCATGGAGAGCGGCGGAGGCAGAGCGGCCGGACGCCAGGTAGCCGTGGGAGATGGAAGCAAGACATCGGCCAAGGTGACGCCGCACGACTACATGATGTCCTTGTCCTGGATGGGATCCTCAGAAACGCCGCGAAGCAACGTCAGCATAGATGCCGACACCGTCACCAGCTTCGTGGACGGCGCTCGAGGTCAGCCATTCGCCATCGTGCCTTCTCACCTTCATTCATGAGCTCATCACATCCATTCATGTTCTACATCTCCATTGATGTGTTCCATCACTCTATTCACTCCATTCATGTGTTCATCACAACCCATTCCCGTGTTCATTCATGCGCTCGGCACATCATTCATACGTCCATCCTGTCCGTTCATTTGCTCATCTTGCGTGGAAGCTACGCTAACGAGCGGATGTGTGTATGTACAATTGTGCGTGTGTGTGTCACACACTTGTGCTCTCCGGCGCCGCCCTCAAGGTAAAAATAAACGTCTGTCACGCCCCCACCACCCTCAGTCCCTCCTCTACCGGGTCCAGAAAATTTTGTGATGACTGCGGCCGCCGACGTTTACGTTGCCTTTAAATTTAGCTTATGTTTGTTTAAAGCGCCTCAGCTAGCGGCTAGACGCCAGTACGAAGCTAGCGCCATTGAGCGACCACTCGCTCGAAAGGCAGAGGAAGGATTTCGTTGCTCACCAACACCTTCATAACACGCCGACAAGGCTTTTTATTTTGTGAATTACTAACAGGCAAATGGGATAAGGGCGACCAGTCCCATGCCTGTTTGTCCACATCGGCCCTGACATTGACTGGCGACGAGCCTTGTCTAGTAGTCTGACCAGAAAATGTTTTCCGTTCCCTGTACAGATGAGCCTGGGTCAGTTCTATGGCGTCAGCGGTACCAGTTCCAAATCTCCTCCCTGGACCAGGATGGACTTGTGGGAGCAGAACTTCGAATCCTGAGGAAACGCTCAACCCGAGAGGTGGCAGTGGGCGTGGCTCACTGGCTGAAACTCCACAGTTGCGGGCCAGGCCAACGGAAGGCGGTTCTGATCCAGACCCTGGCAGCGGCTCCACTGGACCCACCTGGAGGAAAGTGGGAGGTCTTTGATGTGTATCACGCTGTCAAGGCCCTCAAAAAACCAAACCAACCGAACCAGAACCAACTCAAGCAACACAACAAACAGAATCAGCAGAGCGAAAAGAACCACCAGAACCAGAAGCAACACATCCAAGAGCAAAAGAAGCAGCACCACAAGCCCAAGCCAGAGAAAGACGAGTTGCTGTGTTTCCAACTGGAGGCGGCGGAGAGCGGAGGGGGCGGGGCAGCTGACCTCCTGGGTCTGGGCCTGGGTCGAGCTGGGCGCACCCGGAAGGAGAAAGCCTTCCTGCTGGCCTTCAGCCACAGCGAGCGCGGGCCGGACGGGGCGGCCGATGTGTTCCACAAGGAGATCCGGGCCTGCTCGGGTCACGCACACCAGAGTGTCTATGAGTATCTGAGGGCACGGCGGCGGCCGCGAAGAGCCCCGCCCCCTCGGCCTCAGAGCCCGCCCCCGCGCTGCCGGCGCGTCCGCCTTCACGTTGACTTCCGAGCCCTGGGTTGGGACGACTGGATCATCGCGCCACTAGACTACCAGGCCTTCCGCTGCGGGGGGTCCTGCGACTTCCCTTTGCGTTCGCACCTGCAGCCCACCAACCACGCCGTGGTCCAAACGCTGCTCCATGCCATGGCGCCGCCTGCCGCCCCGCCCGCCTGCTGCGTGCCCACCCGCCTCAGTGCCATCAGCATCCTGTATGTGGACGCACATGACAACGTCGTCTACCGGCAGTACCGCAACATGGTGGTGGATGCTTGCGGCTGCAGGTAGATCGTCTAGGCGCCTTGAACTACGACTGATTTGACCAAAATGGGCATCCTGACAGACAAAAATCCACTTCCCTCAGTGCGTAGTCCGTCATTTTTAAAAAGTGTCCTGTCATGTCTCAATTGTCAGAAAAACTCAGCCCACCTCTGCCGCTTGCTCTTATAAGTGCCTCGATTGCCAGGGCGAAGCACTGAAGATGGGCCGGAGAGGACTTGTTGATGTTTGCCACTTTTTGACAGTGCTGTACCCCGTTGCTGCTTCTGCATTCACATTTGGCACAACCTGTGGAAAGGTTTCATGGCTGTTGGCCTCCCAAAGTAAGGAATTTAATCACAGCGCCTTGCTTCTAAAACGCAAGAGCTTCTAAAGACTAGGCAACAATGTCAACATTTCCAACATGGCTGGCTGACAGGAGAAAACAGGTTTCAACAAAACGTTTGGGAAATGAAGCTTTGACCAAATGACTCAATGACAAATTGTGAACGTTTCTGAAATAAATACATAAAACATTTCCGTAATTAGTCAACTTTATTAAATTAGGTACATTACGTTCAAGAATTAAAGGAAATAAAGTAATAACAAAATAAGTGATTGGAAAATAAAGACGATAAAAAGGAATGAAATAAGGTGAGAGGACCGTCGGGTTTGGTGACTTTAGTTGCCGGTCGGACGCAAGTGCGTGTGGGACAATCAATCAGTGGAGTTGACATTGACTACAAGCGGGGCAGCGAGCGATCTTCGCAGCTGTTCGCCGTCGAAAGTTCGGCCCGGGCCTCTGTGCGGGTCATGTGGGCCCTGTGGCTCGCGTCCCGGCGGCCGCTGCAGTCTGCCGTCAGAACCATCGGAACGGACCTCCTGTGCCACAAGGTTAGCCTCGTTAGCCTAGCGGCTATCCTAGCTTCTTTACGTAACGTCTGACTGGACGTTCTATCGTCACGATTCATTTGAGTTTGTAATCCTCTGATATGCTTAATGGCTTGTTTGTTGGCGTCCAAAGAAGAGGCAAGCGGATGTTGACACTTAGTCGCCCAGCATCAATAATGTGAACCGTCGGTATTTTTTGGGGGGTAGGTCCTTATACGAATAACATTTTCCTGAAACAAAGGTCGAGAACGTGACGACACTTCAAAA
Source organism: Idiotropiscis lumnitzeri (assembly GCF_059441095.1). Taxonomy (NCBI): domain Eukaryota; kingdom Metazoa; phylum Chordata; class Actinopteri; order Syngnathiformes; family Syngnathidae; genus Idiotropiscis; species Idiotropiscis lumnitzeri. The sequence continues at coordinate 6,634,856 of NC_142401.1, forward strand.
GCAGTGAAATTGCAACATTATTTTTTGGTTTAGCATCTCCATGCAAAGTCAGTCAGAGATTTTAGGTCTGATCATTTCGGTGGAATCCCAGTTTCAAATTTGAATAGCTTTCATTATCGTATTTTCAAAAAGCTGCATTTATTGGAAATCATTCGGAAACTTGGAAACTGACTACGATGTGAATTATTACCAAGTAGTAAAGTAATTCCGGCGTTTTGTAATGTGACATTGGCAAGCCGAACCCTTGGGCGCTGTGATGTCATCTCCAGTCGACAGTAAGATCAAAATGGGTAAATTTTGCTGGTTTGTTCGTATTCCACAAACAGATTAATCATAATGCCCCATTTCGACTAGTGTGACGTTTTATTCGTCATATCATAAAGATGGACATATTCTTTGCCGGCATGTGTGTTTAATGACAATTATTAACATCAAATTGGTAACAAAGATAAGAAAAACAAAGCTTCCCCCACCCCGTCACGTTCCATGGCGGCAAAGAAATATTCCAAACGTTGGTTCCTGACTGGAACTTGTTAAAATGATCACTTATGCGCGTGCGTGCGTGCATGTCTCACTCACTTCTTTCTGTCCGTCTGCAGGTTTCCCAGCGGCTGTCCTCCGTCAGCAGGCCTTGTGCGGTCCCCTTGACGACAACATGGCGGCGCCCGCTGCACCTGAGCACACAGGTGGAGTCATCGCAAGCATGCGTGTGTGTGCATGCATGTGTGTTGAACAACAACAGGAAATGAAAGTCATGACGTAATTCCAGATGGAAAACGGGGATGCTTACTAGTTGGCAGCTCGCACGCGCTGGTTTAACTTGAAATCAAATTGATGACTTGATTAGATCTGCTGAAAGTGCGACATTTACTCAGTGATGGTGTGCGGGTCGATTGGCTCACATGTTTCAATTTGTTGTGACTGGCGTCTACTGTTGATTCAATCCCAAGTGAGCAATGAAATTTGTCACCCGGACGATCTGCGCAATCATCAAGAAAGGTTGCCGTGGTAACAACACATAAGCATCTGCATGTACGCTGGTGACAATGCAGTCACAAAATGAAAGGATGAGTGCTGGTAAAAAATCCACTAAATATAGAAATATAAAGAGTTGACAATGCGCTTCGTGTGCGCGTGTCAGATGTGCAGCGTGAAGGAAACACCGGCGCCCACCGAGGAGGAAGTTGGCGGTTTCACCAAACTGATCGAGGCATTGGGCTTCACAGGACCCCTCAAGTACAACAAATGGGTAAGAGAGGGCGCACATGAAAATGCCGCCATGCTTGCAGCAGTCCGCGCCCGGAGACGTCAACATGTTGTGTTGTGTGCAGAAAATCAAGATTGCGGCCCTGCGCATGTACACGTGCTGCGTGGAGAGAGTCAACTACGACGACTTCTTCGATAGTGTGTACATCCAGTTCCTTTGCATGCAAACTAAAAGTGGCCGATGGGCTGCCGCCTCTTGGCCAGACATAGCTTAGCATGAGCCATGCTAACGCTGACGCTTTTGTCTCAGGGTGCTCGCTGCCCGACACGCTCAACTCTTGGTTCCTGGTGGCGCAGCTGCATGTGTGGTGAGACACACACGCACACACACACACGCTTGTTAATGATGATGCGTTGCGTGCTGTGGACTTGTTTTCCGGCAGGATGTGTCTGGTGCGGCTGCGTCAGGAGGGCCGAGCGGGCAAGTACATGTGTCGCTATGTCGTCCACTCCATGTGGGAGGACGTCGAGCAGCGCAGCAAGATCATGGGGGTGAGTGAATGAGCGGCACTTGGTGTTTAACGCCGCCGCCGAGGTCAGCCTAAGCGTGCAAACGAGTCACGACGGTGGTGACACATGTTGCAAGCGCATGTGCCGGCAGGCCAAGAGCTGACTCTGCAACTTGCCAGCGCGCGTGTGATGCCAATGATCCACGGAGCGCATATAATTTGACGTGTCGCGGCCCACACCTCTGCAACTGACCAAACATCAACAAACGTCATCCAACACCAAAAGCAACACAAGTCCAACCACTTAAAGTTTTTTCATGCGCTGTGCAAAGTCAAAAGTGAAAAGTTGCATCCCATATAAGAAGACGGCACGGTAATCCTATTGGTGCAAAATCTGATGTCCAATTTAGATTTTTTTTTTTTTTAATCCACTCCCCTTAGTTGATCGAAATGGAAAATGACAAGTTTTGCTCATTTCTGTTTTTTTTACGCTTGCGAGTCTTTTCCTCCTCATCCCAAGCTAACTTTTAAATGTTTTTTCCCTGCTGCATAAAAAAAAAAGTTTACAAATTAATATTTACTTTTGTCTTAATTGTTTGTATCATCGTGACCATTCAATTCAAGGATTCACTGGTCAACAGCATGTCATCCTCTCATCTTATGGAAATTATAAATAAATAATTAGGCAAAAAAACAGTCAACATTTGAGGCCACCTGGTTGGATGCACATTTTAGCTCCAAGAGTGCCAACATGAGAAGAACTCCTGTCATGTAATTTAGGTGATATGATGATGATGATGATGATGATTATCTGGTGACAGATCGACGCCATCCATCGAAAGGAAGCCCTCAAATCCATGACTGAGATGTTCTACGCTGCTTTGTTTGCATACGATGAGGTTGGCCTCTCGCTCGCTGTGTGTGCATGTGCTTGCTCCCACATATTTACACGTCCATTCGTCCGTGTGTGCGCAGGGCATCCTGTCCGATGACAGCATCCTGGCTGCCGCTCTGTGGAGAAATTTGTTCAACTGTCAATGTGAGGACTCCACCCAGCTGGAGCTGATGGTGGAGTACGTGCGCAAGCAGGTGTGGCAGTGTGTGTGCACGTTTGCGTGTCGGTCATCATTTGATTGAGTTATTAATACTTCCAGTTTTGATTGCGTAAACGTCTTCCTCATACTCTACATCGTGTTGCTAATGATTATGCAAGTGATGTTTTGATTTTCTAAAATAGTGCCTAACACGCTGACTCAGTGTGTGTGCGTGTTGGATTGTTTTTGCGTTTTCAGATGCAGTTCATTGACTCTATGGACGGCGAAGACTTGCTTCTGACTGGAGAAGTCAAGTGGCGCCCCCTACTGGAGGAGAATGCTCAGAGCATCCTGAAAGTGGCCACGTCCACGTACAATGACGCTGGACTGTAATTTCCTGTCAGCACAGGAACAACAATTGTTTGTTTTCACGTTGTAGACAAGTTTCCACGTTTACACCTCCGCCTGCACCCTGGCGCCCTCGCACTTGCAGGAAGTGATGTCTTTTCTTAAGGCTGATTTATCAATCTTGTTTTGACCCAGTCTACCTGGGGATATTTTTCACATTTTGTCTTTCCGATGCTTCCTGGGGTGTGTGTGTGGGTGTGTCAAGTCAATTAAAGAAAGTTACTACTGTCAATCTGGTTATGTGCTGCCTACTTGTGTAAAAGCCCTTACTCTTCACCTGTGTGAATGGCGAAGGGAAGCATCTCATATGTTTGGAAACAACATTTTTTGGGGCGTCTTATCACAAGTATATATCAGTGGCTTTGGGGAAAAAATGTGTCACAATCTGGTGAATTTAATATTTCTTCCTCAAATGTCAATAGTATTGGTTAGTGCAACAAAGTTAAACAAATACCCCCATCTAAAGTGTTGAAAATAGCTTTACGTCTTTGACGCCAGCGATGTATTTTTATAGTTGAAAGATAAACGTTTAACGAGTCCAAAATAACTTTTTTCTAAAGTTCCCCTTCGGACAACTACGTCATCAACTTGTTGTCTTACTCGTTTTGCTTACTCGAGTCACTTGATCTCCGCATATAACCTATCTTGGTTTTGTCTTGGTAACCAGCCGCTACTTATTTGATGCCAGCTGATTTTATATCAGCAGCAACAGAAAAAAAAGTCAACCCAGACAAAATAATAGACAGGTCAGAGAGCCGGAAGTTTTCGTCACTATTCATCGAATAGTCACAAGTGATTGCGAATTCACGTGTACGATAACATTTGTCTACTAGAAAAGTACAAAGACTCAGCTGTAAATACTGTTTGCTGAGCGATGCCACCTCATTATTACGTGCGATCCTTTACGTAAGTGACGCAATTGTTTGGGCGATGCGGTGACATCATTGGCTCGACCGATATGAAGAACACGAAATGTTCCATTTATAGCCACTAGGTGGAGCACATTGTCTCCGAAGACTGATAGAAGAAGAAAAGGAAGACGAAGAAGTCCAACTCGGAAGTTAGTTTTCTGGTCTTGCAATTTGTCACCCAAATATTGTTGATTCATAACAGCTGACCGCTCAAAATGGTAAGATGTCACTATATTGCATTTTATGCTCCAAGTTGGTATTTGCATGTCGCCGTCACAAGCACCGTGAGTGTAGTGCGCCCTAATGCCGCATTCCCGAACAAACGTTTTGTTTGTAGCTACTCGGGGCGTTGTCATGTAGCACAACGTTAGCATGAGATGCTCGTTCATCCGAAGTGGCCGTTTTAAAGCAGCGAAATCACATCACATGACAACAGAATGCCGATCGCGATTGCTCTGCCTTGTTAAATGACAACGTCATGTGAACTGATTTACGTCACCATATTTCATCCATATTCTTTACTTTTTTTTTTCCAAACGGATTCGAACACCAGTATTCACTCTCTCTCGCGTCCTCACCGATGATTTTTTTCCACTATCCATCCATTATCTAAGCCGCTTCTCCTCACAAGAGTCACGGGGGGTGCTGGAGCCCATCCCCGCTGTCTTCGGGCACTAGGCGGGGTACACCCTGAACTGGTCGCCAGCCAAAAGACAAACAATCAGTCACACTCACGATCGCAACTAGGGGCAATTTAGAGTGTCAAATTAACCTACCTACCTTGTCGTTGGAATGTGGGAGGAAACCGGAATACCCGGAGGAAACCCACGCAGCCACTGGGAGAACATGCAAACTCCACACAGGAAGACAAGGGGTGGAATCAAACCCACGACTTTTGCACTGTGAGGCGGATGTGCTAACCAGTCGACTACAGTGTAATAAAACACAATGAATTTGTCTTGGACAGTATGAGCTGCACAAGTATTCCAGTAACAAGCAACCCTTCAACAAAGACATCTCATTTTATAATGTAAGGGTACCAGTGTGCAGTACCAACACGCAGTTGAAGTATGGCCAAGCAAGCATACCAGTTTGGACAGAAGACACTGTTGCGGTGGATGTTAAAGGCCAAAGATGGCATAGGACAGACGCTAAAAAAGACTAAAAGGTTCCAGCAGAAGGGCAAGCTGAAATGTTGACGTATGAAGCAAAATCAACATGAATGAAATATTCCTGTATGTCGTGGAAGTTGCATCAATGTACGTTTGGACTCAATTTTGACTGTGTGCTTGTTGTTTTTGTACAGGCGGAGGTGGAGGAGACCCTCAAGAGAATTCTGGGCCAGAAAGGAGTTCAGGGGCTCATCATCGTCAACTCAGACGGTGAGACCACAGGGATGATGTATCCGCCTTCGGCAACGGCCGAGCGAACAGGAAGCATTTTTGTGAGCGTCCCGTTGTGTGTTTGTGCCAGGGATTCCCATCCGCTCGACACTGGACAACACCAGCACGGTGCACTACGCTGGCCTGATCCACCAGCTGGTCATGAAGGCACGCAGCACCATCCGTGACATCGACCCCCTCAATGACCTCACCTTCCTTCGACTGCGATCCAAGAAGAACGAGATCATGATTGCGCCAGGTCAGTCTGCGCTCTGAACTCTTCAATACCGGCGCCGCCCTTGCCTCGGCTAACGCGATATTTGCTTTGTTTTGTACAGATAAGGACTACTTCATGATCGTCATTCAGAACCCGTCTGACTGAAGACCAATGACCATGTTACTCTTTTTGCATCACAAAGAAGAAATACATAAGTCACTTTGATCAGCAAGTTATTTTACCCTTTTTTCCTCCTTTGTTGCCTACTTGTTATTGTCACCATTAAATGTTTTCAATAAATGTGAACAATTGTCAGCGTCTTACCTTCTCAACAATGTTGACCTCGTCAGTCATTCACATATTGTAGGCTGGCGAAACGCCTCGTTTTGATAATTCTTCTGCTCATGATCAAAACTGATTCTGCTTCATTAAAATAGAACAATAGAAAATATGCAGGCATTATTTTTGTGTCGTGGGTGCATGACGTGATGGGAAAAACAATTTCTATTCCTGATATTTTCGAGCAACAACTTTTTTAATTAGCAATACAATCTAGAACTGCCTAAAGCTGATCAAAGAAAATAAGAAGCAGCCTCATTTTAGAGAATATTGTTAAGCAATTTCAATGTAGTTCACTAAAGCAAAAAATGTACTTTTATTTTTCATCTGCTTATGTTATCATATTGGCCACTCCCATGGCGGCTATATTAACCTTTCTAGGAAAGGGTCTGTTGCCATGTAAAGAGAGACTTGTGATTGTATAAAGTGTGAAGTGAAGCATTAAGAAAGTGTTTGTTTACAGCGGGCGGCAGGGAAGCCAAATGCTTCGGAGTCCGAAGCCCCGCCCACGTTGGTGTTGCAACAAAATGGCGTCGCTGTCGTTTACATGGAGACGCTGACGTCACTAGCGCATCGACGTCTTTGTAGTTTGCGGCGAACGAAAGCTTGCTGGCATCCTTATTCCTCGTCGCTCGAGATAGTGACTCCAAAGTATTCCCAAACCGCCATAAAAATCTTCTTCCACGATGCCGTCCGACAGAACCTTTAAGCAAAGGAGGACCTTCGGTGAGTGGAAAAACAAAAACAAGCGACCTGGCGGCCTAACCAGCTAGCTGGCCTGTTTGCCAAAACAGTGTTTAGAATTCTGGTGTTACGATTTCATTAGAAAGCCTTTTTAATACATGTTTGGCCTCATAATCGGCTCGGTTAGCCTAGCCTATGGCACCCCTGAGTGTTTATTTTTAAGGGGGAATAAAGAGCATGCAAATAGGACGTTAAGCTAAAATTGGAAGGGCTGTGACGTTACTCCAACTGCTGAAAAGTATAACGAGAGGAATTCTCCGATTTGTTCTATTCATGTTTTATGTGTGAAATGTGGTCAACAGCTGAACGATGCAAAGAAGTCCAACAGATCCGAAAACAACATCCCAACAAGATACCCGTATGTACACACACACACACGCAATGACTCACGTGTTTTTTTTACACGACTACGCATGCAATTCGTGTACATTTTTCAACTGTGTGTGCGTGTGTATGTGTCAGGTGATCATGGAGCGTTACAAAGGCGAGAAGCAACTTCCTGTTCTGGATAAGACAAAGTTCCTGGTTCCAGACCACGTCAACATGAGCGAGCTGGTTAAGATCATCAGGTATGCACACACTTTTCATGTTCTTGTGTTGTGATTGGACAAGTGGACAAAAGGAACATTTTTCTTCGCAAACTGATGCGATTTCTGTGTTTTACAACGGCTCAATACGATTCATGATTAAAATAGGTGTTGGTTACTTTGACCTTCACTTAATTGTTGACTTGATTAGTTTATATAGATTAGTTTATATATTTCCTTTCTTTTACGTATTCATGGTGGTCTGGAACATATGCTGATTCTAGAGCGTTCCCGTATAAAAGGGCTAACTTCAGCTCTCACCACCAGGCGTCGTCTGCAGCTGAACCCCACGCAGGCCTTCTTCCTGCTGGTCAACCAGCACAGTTTGGTTTCCGTGGCGACGGCCATCTCAGAGATCTATGAGCAGGAGCGCGATGAGGACGGTTTCCTTTACATGGTGTACGCCTCTCAGGAGACCTTTGGCAATGCTCACCATTTCTTTTAAGCTATTATCTTGAAGGGCAGCAGGAAGCAGCTAGCACATTCACGCAGCAGCTTGCCGGTGGTTTGTTGGTGCCAGTCTAATTTGGGTTTCCCAAATAGCAAGCAAAAAGTCTGCAAACAATACTTATGTGCTCCCAATTTCCTGCAAAATGTTTGGTGTTGAGCACTTTGCGAGTGTTATCTCGTATGAGCGGCAAGAGGACGAGCGACTCATCTTTCTGTCCGTCACTACAAGCCGGTGGCATAACCACATGAACAAGAGGCGTTATTTTTAGGAAACACAATTTTTGCAGTGGTTGGAAATCAATGTTAGTGCTCATGCTTACACACGCACACAATATTTATAATCTCACACGCTAGCGCACACGTTAGTGACCTGTTTTTCTGCTCTTTTGCATGCACAGACAAAAGCTTGATCGTAAGTTTGGTTTTTTCTGTCAACCTTCATTTGAAGTTTTGATCGGGCTCACTTCCTGTTTGACAAACGAGCGTCTAATGTCTGATGTTTTATCCTTGCCGGGAACACTACCAACTTAGCATGGCCACTAAGTTTTTAAATGTTAATTTTACTCTTGAAATTACTGAAAATCTAGAAACCAAAAAGGTGAAAAGTGGCGCTTGTGTTTCAATGATATCATCATGTAAATAATGACCTAGACTTACTTCACAAATTAAAACGTTGAGAAGTGGACAGCTTGTTTGTGTTTTTATTGCCATCAAGTTTGATGTAAACTCAAAAACCCTCAGGGGAGGTCTGAACTTTCATTTGGTGAAAAGACAAAAAAAAAATCTTTTGGAAAAGTTTGGGAAGGGCGTAATGGCCTCACAGCATGTTGGTGCCTTCATTTTAAGTGAGGTCAAACTAAAGGTATGTTTCTAAAAAAGTTGAGTGAAGGCTGTGATGACAGCACACAGCATGTTAGACATGTGACCTCATGGCTGATGGCCATTAATTGCCACATGTTCCCCGCCAACTGGAACAAACAGTCGGATGGGGCAAATGTGTCACTTCCTGTGGTGCTGCCCCCTTGTAAGATTATCTTGTTCAACCACTTAATGATGACACACCCCAAAAATTCCCTAAGTCCAAAATGTTGATAGGGCGTGTGACTGCTGCTCTTCTTACGCCAAGCTGAACATAGAGAGAGACACATCACTTGACATCAACAATGTGTGCCAGTTTAGTTTTAAGTGCGTGTGATTAAGTGTGCATGCCAAAATGCGAGAGTGAACCAATGTGTGAGTGCATGTAGCATACGCTACCTGTCTATAAGCGAGTCCCTCATGGTGGCGGTGATGGTGGATGGCCGCGCGTCGTCGCCCAGCCCAAAGACGCTCTCAATGACTGACATCTCAGTGCTGGTGGTGTCCAGTCCGCAGAAGGCCGACCAATCGTTGACCACCATTCCCGCGGCTATCACCTCACTGCCCCGGTTCACCGTGCCCGTCTGCGTCACACGCGGGAGTCAGAGATGCCTAATTGCAAGTGAGGAGGCATAGGAGCACTCACCACCAAGGGGACCTGCAGGAGCGATGACAACTCATCCTGATCCTCAATGGACGTCTTGGGGTGCACCAGGCCGCCCCGGTTGCTGAATGCGCAGTAGGAACCCACCAGAACCTGATCGGCCACCGTATGTCGGAACACCTCCACCTTCAGTGTGTCGCATAGAACCTCCTCCGTCTCCTGTAAGGGATGTGGGGGGATGGCAAAGCCGTCAGCCCGTGCAGTCAGGAATGGGACATGCTCGTGAACGGGCGATCGTTCTGACCCTGTCCAGGTCTGGATGGACAAGCGCCACGTAGTCGTTGCACGCAATGACGTTACCAAGCGCAGACAGACGCTCTTCCACCCTCTGGATGCTGACCGATGAGGGAAGGCAATTGCGGATGTGCTGCAGTTCCTGGTCCGTCGTGTTGTTGGGGACAAGCAGGCCGTGACGGTTCCCTGCCGACGCACGCCGTCAGGTCGCCGGTCAGCGCATGTGACGACAAATGGCGGAAGCGACGGCAAACGGCGGGAACGACGGAACTCCGTGCCAGCGACTCACCCACACACATGCGTCCGATGATGCGACATCCCGCGATGGACGCGTGGACCACAGGGATGCTCTCGGACAACTCGCCTTCGAATACGCTGAGGAAGGACAAAGAGCGCATCAGTGACGTCACGCGGACGGGCTGCCAGCCAACAGAGGCGGCTACGTCATCAGGCCGCTTACCTGTAGAAGTTTTCCGCTCCGCCGATGCCCACTAAGCAGTATGTGTTGGTGAGTTTGGCGAAGCAGCCGATCTCGTTGTTCTTCTCGAAAGAGGCGCGTACGGCCATCGCGTCGCTAAAAGCCTGACTGATACACACTGGGCGGAAAAGAAAACGGTGACACAGCTCGGCCTTAGCACGTCAGCTAGCAAGCTCACTCACGAGTGGCTCAGTTGAACACGGGGACGCCACGCGCGAACTTAAGCGAACGGTCACGTCAAGTGTTGCGGGCGGGATCAATAAAAGCCTCTGTAGGACAAAATTGCCCTCAAATTTTCTTCTTCTTACGACGTGCGCTTGTCTTCTGCGGCCTCACGTGCTCACTTCTGCTCTCCTTGTAAGTGATGACGTCGACACGCGGATGCCTTAACGCGATGACGTGCTTTGAACCGGAAGAACATTCAACAAAATATTTTTGTTTGAATGCAGTCAACAAGAGGACGCGCGTGTTTAATTGGAATCCAAAATTTTGTTTTTAGTCCTTCACAACTCGCGACAAAGCACCCCCTTGCATGTAGATTCTACTCTTGTCATTTTCCCCAATTTTTATAAAATGATTTAAACAGAAATACATACAGACAATACCAGGATGAGTACACCATCACGGTAGATAGAATGAAAACAAAAAAGATTAATACAAAATTTAAAAATGATTCAATTGTTGTCCATATGTGCTTAACAGCACAATCTTGGCGCTCATTAAGACCCCCTTGAGCAGTGTGAACCAATTCCGTCAAAACAAGCGCGTGACGCGCCACGTTTATGATGTCACGGGATTAAATCTCTTGCTTTTGGCTACCCCCAACTCTCGTTGTCGTTTACATTGCTGTATTAGAAGCTGGCGCCGTTTTTTCCGGGACTTTGTTAAATGAAGATAGGCTCCCGGATTGTTGTTTTTGTCTAAACGCGTCATCACGAGGTGCAAGTCACGATGTGAGTGACTCATCTCTCCAATGTCGAAAATCTTTGGAGCCAGCCTGAAAACAGGAAGTAGAACTCCGTGTTTCAAGTGCGCCGTTAAGCGACCTCGAAGCGCGTCAAACGCAGGTCAGACCTTTGGGTCGGACTTTTTGTTCGTCATATTATTCGAGATATAAATCATGTGACGTATTGACGAAGAATATGTATTATTGTGCTCAAGAGAGAAGCAGAATGGGAGGGCAACAAAGTCAGCCAGACCAACAAGAACAAGACACGCCCCCCTCTGGCATGCCTCAATCGCAAGGTCACACACGCACACGTCAGCGTACCCGTGACAGTTGAGTGAAGCTAGTCAAGTGGTGTTGTGCTTTCAGGTGAGCTGCCGCAGTGCATGATGGGAAACAGGAAGGTGGACGACATGCGCTTCTTGATCTCGTGTACCAACTGGTACTGATGACCACACAGCATGCAGGAACAAGTCTATGGAAAGCGACACCAATGCGAACAGCGGCGCGTTGCTGCAAGTGGCTCATTCTTACGACAGCTGAGGTCAATGTGGCGGACGTGAGACAGGCGAACGCTTATCGGAATGTCTGTAGTCCACATGTCCCATTGCCATAGCACGCATGAACTCATTTGGAGATGCAAGATATTCCCTACCCATGAACGTGTGATTTGACGTTGAAGGTTTATTGGAGGCCAATGTGTTGTGCCTTATAATTTCCTTTTTTATTTTATGTGACAATTATTTTTCAAATAGATGCAACCTCGCAAAAGAGGCTGGTGTTAATGCAGGGTTGGTCAGATTTAAGGTGGAGCACCCCCCCACACACACCTTCCATTAGTCCCGTATGTTGTTTGCCCATGTGGCCCTCTTTTGTGCTCTATGGCATGTGCTTGTGTCTTGTTCTCATCAACATCCTTGTGAAAGTTGACTCAGTGTTTAGTAAAGAGGAGGAGGAGCCACTGACATCATCATCTTTGCACTCTTTTTCATTAGCAAATTAAGAGTAAACATGGACAGAGCACAATCTCGTGATGGACTTGGAAATGTTTATCCACACAACTAGGGGGCAGTTCAGATAATCGATGGATGTTTATTCCTAAATTATATTCCCGCAATTAATGTTTATTTAAAAGCATATACTGTTTATTTGGTATTGTTCCAACAACAAGCCACTATCATGACATGAATAATTAGGACATAATTACACCTAAGCACAGAGAGGCAAAAAAATGTTTTATTGATTATGCTACTCAATAAATGGATACAATTTTATTTAGTATTTTATTGTATATTCCTAAACCACTTTCCTGAGATTACTGTTTATTAAAAAATTATACTGTTTATTTGGTATTGTTCCAACAACAAGTGATTATCACGAAATTAATAATTACGGCATAATTACACATAAGTTCAGACAGCCAATGAAAGGATTCCATTATTACGGTAGTTATGTATTTCACAACGCTTCAGTGTGCTGAATAAGTTTAAAAGCGGAACGGTCAAAATTTATTTGGAAGCTAAAAAAGACAAACTTGGCGGTGTTCCGCGCGGTTGCTTTCATTGTGAAAGTCTCAAACAAACGCGTTTGCAATCAGCGGAAGTGACGTTGGGGAAAGGGGGTGGGTGCTCGGGTGGCTGAGTGACAGCAAAGGTATCAACAGGTGATCCGGAACCTGCCGAGCGACACAGCAAGCGACTGGAGAGTCACGTCACGTCACTTTCTTCCTTCTTGCGCTCTTCCTCGTCGACGCCGTCGCATTTTCTCGGCTCCAATTTGGGGAGAAGTCGGATGAAAGTTTGCTTGGCGACCAGCCATGAGTTCGTCGGAGAATCTCCGTCCGGCCCCCGGGGGCCGCAAGCCGCTCGGCAAGCTGGCGGCCCGCCTGGAGGAGCTCAAGAGTCCGTGGCGACAGGTGTCCTCGCTGGAGCTCAGCCACAACGAGGCCGCCCGCCTGGCCACCGACGCGCTGCTCGAGCACGGCGAGCGCGAGTACCGCCGCGTCCTCACCGAGGAAAGGGAGCTCAGCTTCCTGTCCCAAGCCGAGATCGTGTACATCACGCGTCACCGGGACCCGGGCAGCGACAGCGATGGCGCGGCGGCGACTGGGAGCGGGACTGGGCCCGGGCCTGGGAGCGGGAGCGAGAGCGGGACCGGTTCGTCGTTGGAGGAGGATCAAACCGAGGCCGGTGAAAACGACACCGGCGATGACGTCACGTCGGAACTTACCTCCGGGACTTACTTTCCGACAATGACCGACGACGAGCCGCCGGTCCTGGAACTCGGCTGGCCGGACGCCCCGCTAAGGTACGGGCCCTCGGAAACGCAGATCTACTTCCAGAGGGAGAAGACCGTCAACATCAAAGACAGAATACGCTCGCTCATCAACCAGGCCAAGAAGGTACGCGCTAGCGCACGCGCAGACACGCACATGCACTGAGCGTAAAAAAGAATGGATGAGAGAAAGAAAATGATGCACGCACATAAAGAGAGAAAAGAAGCCTTGGAAAAGAGAAGTACAATACAAGGGACACCTGTCATTTACCGATGCGGCTCATTAGAACTGTCATGAAAAGTTTTTTTCCCCCTGAAAAAATATGCAAATAAAGGGATAAAGACGCAAATACGCAGTATTTCTCGCGGTTAATTGGGACCCAAACCCCCACAAAAAGTGAAAAACCGCGCAATAGACTTTGTCATTTAAAAATTATTATTAGTTTTAATTCTTATTTATTTTTTAAATTTTGAGTGGAGTAACGCTTCTATTACACTGTTGCGACCACTCTGACATGGTTCCCAGATCTTCTAAATACTTACGCAACAAATTTACCTTGTGCGAGATGATCTAAAAGCCAACATTGGAAACGTGGCTGATAACTATGTTAAAGTTCTTAATCCTAAAATGTTATCACCTTAACTAAAATCCCGCCGTGCATTTTAGCCAAAGTTCCTTGTTGATGTTATTTTGCATAGCAAAGGTCAAACAATGATTACATCGGGCGACGAAATGTAACGTCACCATGATTACTTCCGGCAACAAAGTCACATCAAATGCGTGCTACAAGCAAGACTGTGCCTGAGGGAATTTACACACGCGCACGCACATGCAACGGCATAATTTAAATATATGTATGTATAGGAAAGGGGTTCCCTAAAGATAAACCAGTTACACATTTTTTAATTGGTATTAACAATTTCTATATATGTATATATGTAAATGTATTAAAAAAAAACTGACATCCTTCTTACGGCTGATGAGTATGTGCATCACCTTGCGTCAATTCTACTTCCCATATTTCACATTAACCAAATTCAGACCACTTTTTGGGACAATTTTGTTTGGTGGTAAGCCTCAAAGTTTAGTCTTGACGCCACTTGTTGCTCAGACAACAAAGCTTCTTCCTCCTTACTGACTGACCTGTCTGTGCGTGCGTGCATGTGAGTGCGTTTCAGGTGATCGCGCTGGTCATGGATGAGTTCAGCGACGTGGATTTGCTGTGTGACCTGATGGAAGCGTCCAGCAAGCGCAAAGTTCCCGTCTACATCTTGCTGGACCACAAGAACCTTCACCTCTTCACCGACATGTGCTCCTCTTTGGACGTGCACGGCGTCAACATGAGCGTAAGGGGCTTCAAGTCAGGCAACGTCGCCACACGAGCGCCTCTTGTGCTTCCTCTTCCTCATGGTCACGCTGACTCCCTCTTCCTCTTCCTCTGGCAGAACATGCGCATACGCAGTGTTTGCGGTGACACATATTGCACGAAGAGCGGCAGGAAGTTCAGCGGCCAAGTCTTGGAAAAGTTTATGATCATCGACTGTGAGGAGGTCATCGCCGGATCCTACAGGTCACTCATAGACACACGCTAGCCTCGTTTTTCTTCATCACCTCCCATAAATAGAAAAAAAATATTTGTTCATTTATTGATAATGTGAAAAGGAGAGGAAAAGAAATATCCGTTTAATCGAAACAATGTAAACACTATCCTTAAATCAGACAAATTTGACATTTGTGAGCTTTTTCATAGTCTTTCTCTTGTGTAGTTGGACAGGTGAGGAGAGCTCTCAGCAAAATGCATGCCTTGGAAGCAATTATCTCGGGTCAAAAGGTTTTATATGAATTTCAGCTTTTGTGTAATGCGGAATAGCCATAAATTATTTATTTATTTATTTATTTAGTTATATATTTATTTATTTATTTTTAATGAATGAATGAATGAATTAATTAATTTATTTATTTATTATAATTTTTTATTTTTGGAGGGTGGGAGTGTTGATCCCTCAATATAGCAACCAAATGGCTAAATGCGCACTATTGGAGCTCCTCTCTATTGACAACAATGTTGAGTAAGCTAAGTAGGTAATGCAAACTACTCCATAAAATAAATCTAAATCGCCCTGACAAATTTATTTGAATTAATCGATAAAATAGTCATAAAAATACGCAAGAAATGTTATTTCGTGAGCATCAGAAGTAAGGGCAAGCTCAATTTGACTGCCCACTTCCTGTTTCCTGTCGCACAGAATCGGTATAGTTAGCGTGACTGTGCGCACGCTGGCTGGAATGAAGGGCGAGGCTCCACCTCCCCATCGGCCTGCCTTAAGAATTTCAAGCTTGCCAGCTGGGTGTGTCTGCCAATCACTTTCACATCCTCAACACGCCTTCGTATCATCGAATTTCGTGCTGGATGCATATAGATTGGCGATGTCGGGCGGAAAGCCCAGAATGCCCAAATATGGCCGATTTCCTATTCTTCGCAAATGGATACTATTGGTCGGTCCCCACTTGACCTGTTGCGTTCACATCGCCAACTGAAACCAACCAACAACCAAACGAAAGTGTTAAACATTGCTTGCGAAGAAATCTTTAATTCTGTTGATATGATGGAATGCTTGGCGCACGCTCTTTTGTGCCGCCGTAGCTCCCGCCTTCTCCGTGGCAACAAATAAGCTACACTTCTGACGAGTATCATTATCACACATCGAAAGTGAAGAAGGACTTTTGATATAAAATAATGTAGCCTTTATTGGTCCCATAAGGATTAGAAATAGTGGGTACAACAAAAAGACATTTGACAAAACCAAAATGCGGTTACCAAAATAGAGCCCTGAGTTGCAATTTTGACTCTCTGATGAATGTGCTTTCATATATTTGTTTTCTTTGCTACGGTTGAAATCAGAATGGCGAAACGATAGTTCATCCCTAGAAAGCGATTTTTTTTGGATGCTGGCACACTGAAATGTAAAAAACTTTGAGTCAGCCTGCAACTGCGTGAACCCTCAAAAATATTCATCAACCATTATGGCGATCGAGTAAAAATTGAGTTATTATTTTTATCCTAGTACGCCTCAATAAGCTTCGCGCGGTAATGAATTCCCCCAAATGAGTTGTCGGGCTACGTGTCCTCTGCTCCCTCCCTCGAAAGTCTTCGCTGACCTCCTGTAGCGGAAGAGAATCAAGTCAGAACATCAAGCGCGGTCCAAGTGTCGTAGTACATCATCGTGAGGCGGGCACCGTTTTGTTTGCTTTGGCTGGCGACCAACAAAACAAGTTACAAGAATTTCAAGCACAGTTGAAAAGTGACAAGCCGTCATTCCGGTTGCTCGAGGTTTGGATCAACGCTGAACGCTGGCGGCAGCCAAATCCAGCAGACTCCACGCTCGCTAATCAGGTCCAACACGCTAACCGTATGTGTGCAGGATGTGTATTCATGTATATTGTATGTACACGGCATGCATCTATAAATAGTGTCGGAAAAAATATTTCTTTGTACTTGTGAGGAGTCTCACAAAAAGGCAAAAAGAAAAGGAAAACAAAATACTTAAAACTGATTTTGTGCATCCTTCGACATCCAGCATAACAACTCATTTACTCCCATTGACGGCTAAAGACGTCATTTTATTTATTTATTTTTTTAACTCAGCTGAGTTAATCATGTATGTTTTATATAACATGACCCGATCAAAACATGCATCCGCCTTCGTGCTTGCTTGGCGCTGACTTCACTGCTTCCACCATTTTGTTTTGATATGCTACTTTTGGTGTTAAAACAAGACGTTCTTAAATGTATCGATACATGGTTTTATGAATCGAGATTGGGCTATGAAAAGGAAAATCGATATATTGATTTTTTTTTTATAAACCCAGCCCCAATTTTATCCCATGTTGATATTATCAATATTTTATTAACAGTTATCATTTTATAGTAATAATTGAGTTGTGCAGTTCTCCTATTATAGCTTACAATATCCTTCAAAAACTGCCACTCAGTAATGTTTTGACATATTTGATACAAATATGGACCTTCAGACAAATTGCGCAAATCGCACAATTTGTCGTGGTTCCCATTCAGCCGAATGCAACGCAACGTTGCTCTGTGAGCTGATAGGCAATGTAGATGCATCGAAATTAAAAACGGAATCAATTTAAAACACAAATGCATGAGAATTTTGCTGCGTAGGCTAACGCTACGCTCGCTGCAACTCAGCAGCCGTAGTAACGCTCACGCTGACTGCTGGAGTGACATGATGATTTTTCAAACTGCTCATGTTTGACTTGTTGATTGAAAGTCTTTTTGTGTGTGTGTGTGTGTGTGCACGCAGCTTCACCTGGCTGTCCTCCCAGGTCCACAGCAACATGGTGATGCATTTCTCAGGCCGCATTACGGAGTGTTTCGACCGCGAGTTCCGCTGCATGTACGCCGACTCTCTGATCATCGAAGGTTTCTACAACGAAGACGAGGAGGGCCTCCCGTACTTCCCGGCGTACCAAACGCCGTTCATGGTGACGGGCTTCACGCCTCTCATGAAGGCCAATCTGCTTTCAGACAGGTACGCACGCCATCGTGACATCTCTTGTGGCGCATTAAAGGCGACATGCTGCTGAAAGGGACTTTGGAATGTATCATATGCAAATGAGTTGTTGGAGTGTGTGGAATGCCTGCAGCCCGCCCACCGAGTGTCCCATGACACAACCCAGTCAACTTTTAGTTTTCGGAGTGGAGCGGAAAGCCGCTGGTTCGCGAACCAATGTAATGTTTTCCACTGAAATGAATGGAACTGGAATGAATATGTTCCAGTTGTGATATTTACCTTATTTTTATGGCAATATGGTTAAAACAAATACATCACAAAATGAGAATTAGGGAAAAGGTGCTCTTAAGGCGCTCACAGACTTCTCTTGGTTTTCTCGGCACTCAGGACCGCGACGGGACAATACGAGCGGCTTATTTTCCGCTACTGAGCAAGAAGTTGCCTGGTGTCTTTTCTCGCTGGTTGGGATGTTTTCTAGCGCCATCGGAAGGCCCTGGCCTTCCTTATGATGAGGTGGCCATGTCATACAAATTTCAAACAACCTGCAGTGGCCTTCGCCGCAATGTCCAATTACACGCACACATTTGCTGCTCAATACTGACAACTTTATCGATAGAGGTGTTTTCACCAACGCAATATCCCTTGTCGCTTTACCAGACTGACGTCGTACCAGTAGCGGTTATTGAACATTTGCAAATTGGCCATCAATGTCGCAACGGCCAACGCCCGCCTCAAACTAAATAGCAAACATGAGCCTCTGTACCGATGCCAGAACTCGAGTATGAATGGTTCTCAGGTTTATTCAAAGGTTACTTCTTGACCTATTTGTGAAAACACGTTTGTGAGCGAACTCGTCAAAAATCTAGCGAATTGTGACATCACAGTGGGGCCAATCAATATAAGAAGCAGATTTTCAGCCATTCATCTGGGAGTGAGGTTGGTGGAAACTTCAGAATGACACCTTTTCAGTCTCACAGCGTGAGCATGAAGAAGCCAAAAGCGACGGGAGCGGTAAGACCAGGTTCAGAACTCTGGCCTTGCCGTGTGGCCTTGGCACGATCGCCCTGTTTAATTGTGTGAATGATTAGTCGTATGTACCCTGTGATTGGCCGCCGACCAGTTTGGGGCTGACCCCGCCTCTCGCCCAAACTCAGCCGAAGTAGACGCTGGCGTCCAAGATGGCACTATGTCTCCTTTAACGTGTTTTTCGTCATTGGCTGTGGTGTTTGGGTTTGTCTTTGCGGTAACGACCCGTTCTGGTCCTCATCGACAGGCAGCGGCCCAGTTCCGACAACTCCAGCAGCCAATCGGGCAGCAGCTTGTGCAGCGTGAAGGCGGCGCCCGGCCTGATGTCCAACCCCGTTTACAAGGTGACCCAAGGTCACGATAAAGCCGACCCGCTGTCCGCTCACCTCAGTCTGGAGCGGCGCGGCGCTGAGCGGCGCGGCGCTGAGCGACGGCTCCAAAACTTGGTATTGCCGCACACCACCTCTAACGGGGCGACCAATCACAGTCCGCTCTTGGAGCGCCGCACTCCAGTCTACGGACTGGAACGGACTAAACCCAACCCAGTCGACATCATGTGGGCCCACCGGGCAGGTGCGCCTTCCAAGTTCCAGGCTCTTGGAATGTACGAGCACAAACTCAACATGTTCCACCCGACGCCGTTGCCACCTCGCTTACACCAGAGCCACACGCCGCCACCGCTCGTGGTACCGGAAACCAAACTGGGCATCAAGCACAGGAGCTCGTCCAATCAACTCCTCAACAAACTGTCGGACTTCTTCCTGCCGCCGTCGGGCAAAGACCAGGCCAGGTCAGCCTCGCCTCACGGCACCGTGGGATGGGGGGGGCCCGACCTCTCGCAAAGCGAGCCCGAGAGCCAGCAGGCACCCCCGCCCCCGCCCCCAATGCTCCAGATCTCAAAGCAGGACCAGAACCTAAAACAAGACAAAAGCACCCGAGTGGAGCAAAGCACCCAACAGGACCAAACAGCCAAGAAGGACCAGATCACCAGGCCGGACCAAATCACCAGGCAGGACCAGACCACTAAGCAGGACCAGATCACTAAGCAGGACCAGATCACTCGGCAGGACCAGAAGCGCATGACTCTGGGCCACAGCAAGCTGGATCTGGTCAACCAGTACAACAAGATGAAGACCAAGCAAGTTTACAGTCGCTTTGAGCTCAAGAGCTCCCAGTGACGTGTCGGGGCAACTAACCCAGAGTGTCGCCAAGACACCCAAATACCAGGAACTTGTCTGGAAAGCCAGAAGGAACGTAGCATAAAAATAAAAAAAACAAAACTAAAAACAAACATATTCATTTTCGAAGAGTTCTCTTGGCCTCCGATGGTGTTATTGGATCGGGTCTACAAGATGAAGACCCGGCAGGTTTACACAATCACCTTCTGGTGAGCTCCTTGGGCTTGATTTGCGAAAGGTTCTGGAGTGCAAAAACCGCCACAAACTGGATTGCTCTTGAACACAATTGGAAGCGAACATACCGACCGGGCGCAACCAGATCGCAATGGCCGATGTGGAAAAAATTTCCACCCAGTTCATTTTGTGTTGCAGGTGGATGTTTTTTTAAGGTTTACGCCTGACGCCTGCGCTATGCAAAGAGTCTTTTAGGGGCGTATTCTCCCATCGGCGCTTCCGTCAATTACTTTCTTGCTCACATTCAAACCGCAGCCATTCTCCCATCCAGACGCGAGCAACATGCGTAACCTGGAAATCATCCACATGTATTGGGGGGCATGTATTGTATATGTGGCAGTATATTAAAAAAAATTGTGTCGAATGGGCTTCCGGCTGCAATCGAGGGGTCACTAAGTTAGAGGAACATCTGTCGTCAACGTTCGAGTGAGCGGTGCAATTTGGGACCCCGAAACACGCGAATGCCAGGAACTCACCTGGAAAGCCACGAATCAACTTTGGGATTTTGGTTGTAAAAAGTGGAGTGCGTTTTTTTTTTTTTTTTTTCCTTTCAGTTTCGCAACAAACTCCCAACTGACATTAGTCAACGCTTCTTCCAATTTTTTTTTTTAGTTCTACAAATCATTTTGGCTATTAGGGTTTTTTTCAGGCTCATTTTGAAATAGGTTCCTAGTTTTCTCCCGCAACCTAATTTATCGTACAGCCTGGAAAGTAAGCCCGTACGCCACACGCTGTGACACAATCCGCACGTCTTACACACACTAAGGCCAAAAACAAAGTTAGCGATCGCCAACTATTGCAAAGCACGAGGAGGCTAGGAAACAAGCGCACATAATTCTGCGTTGCAAACACGTAGGCTTGACTGTACATACTGTAAATAGGCGGAGCACCTGCAGAGAGTTTCGTGGAATTCCCTGAATTGCTTCCTGAGCATAACCTGTCCTCAAATAACGAGTAACTTGACACTTTGCCCTTGGCGGAGGTCATGCAGAGGTGTGTACATATTTGCAAAGCTCTATTCTATGCAAACATACATTTTGCACAAGAGCGCCGAGTTGTTTGCCTTTTTGCTTAAGTAATGGACACCATGGAAATCCAAACAAACACCTTCATCTTATTGACTTAGCAAAACTGGATTTTCACAGCAACTGGTTTCATCTTGATCAAGAAATGCGTCAATGTTTGTTTCCTTTTGTGAATGGACAACATCAAATATGTATTTTTTGGTCATTGCCTTTGTAACAATTAAAAAAAAAAAAGTGAATTCAACATTTGGTATTTAATCATTTCCATCAGCGCTTTGGTTGTTCTTCTCAGATTGTGAGCAAGTTTTGAAATATTTCTTCCCATCTTTATTTTTATTTCTTTATTATTTATATTTCTTTTGGTGTGCACTGCAAACAAAGTGACGTTTGTGACTTTAACCAGCAAAGTAGCCACAATAGCTTCACGCAAACAGTTGACATTGCTTTTCTTCTTCACTTGACTTTTGTTTGCTCACTTTACAGTTGACAGAAAAAGTCTACACACCCCTCCCTGTTCAAATGCCACCAAGGTAAATCATTTTAAAAGTTCTTCTAACTCGTCATTCAACGGTATGACCCAATGAAGCGTGTTTGAGTTGCTGGACGCCATCAGGCTGTGGCGGCTCCTTTCCTGTTTGAGTGGAGCTTGTCCCTGGGGAGCTCCCCTACA
This sequence comes from Idiotropiscis lumnitzeri, assembly GCF_059441095.1. NCBI lineage: Eukaryota > Metazoa > Chordata > Actinopteri > Syngnathiformes > Syngnathidae > Idiotropiscis > Idiotropiscis lumnitzeri. Next base: position 6,656,766 of record NC_142401.1, read on the forward strand.
ATATCTTTCTTTTATTTTTATTATTATTTTTTTTTATAGCTCCCGCACAATAGCCACTTCCCTCACGCAGGAAGTCCACATCCTGCTTCCTGTCAACATGACCACAAATCAAGAAAATACGTTACGCTGTGCCTAAAGGGCCGGCCGCGCCACTTTGCTTGAATCACAACCGTGCCCTTGATAAGAATTTCGGCCAATTTCGTTGACGGCTTTGTTGAACAGCAGCACCCAAGATGGATGCCTAGAGGCGCACGTTCGTGCACGCAGCTTGTGAGAGAGGATGAGATGAAAGCAACTTTTGTCCGGCGGCCTTGCACTATGATGGGAAGGAGAATGACAAGAATCCGACGAAATAAAAGCTGTCTATTGTGTCGCATGAGTTTTAATGCACTGAAAAGTTTTTTTTTTTAGAGTTGTGAGGGTGTTTTGTGGGAAGGGGCAGAGAAAATTAGACTGGGATCAACGTTTAATAAATGGAGATGAATTAGTGAGTTTTGTTCTTGCGTGTGGGATGGGAATGTTTTCATCCTTTGAGATTCACTTACACGATGGAGAAGATTCGAGTTTCGGACTGGTTCTTTGTTAAGGTCGGTGTGTTAGCTTCTGTCTACGTTTTGTTTTGTGGCGTGACGTCACCATGGGAACGGGCGCGTGCCCACCGAAGCGCGGCCCCCTCTTTCACGGACACGGAATGAAAACCTCAGGAAAGACATTCATTTCCCGCAATGGCCAAGAACTCAAAAGGTCAGCGGCTTGCTTCTCGTTGCTTCCTGTTGCCACAGTGACGCACAGCACGTGTTAGCACCGGGAGGGTAGAGCTAGCTTTGCTCATTTCGTTTTTGTTTTTTTTTGGCTTTCAAAAACGACACGAACAACGTCAACAAACGGACCATTTGACACATTTCCAAGCCCTCTTGTGTTTCGGTGTCAAACCTACAGTCTGGGGGCCATAGCTGGCCCAGCGTGTCATTTTATGTGGTCTGCCAAATAGCTTAAAAATAAGTGGAAAAAAACGCAACAGCTAATTAATATGATCAGTTTCTGAATCTGTATTGGCAGATCTCACTCATGAATGATTGGTTTTGGAATCGTGATCATACAACCGTGATTGGAGTACCCTTAAAGTTGAGTATCTTACCAGTCTCCATTCTTTGAGGGCAACAAGAAGTACAATGTAGCATGTGGAATTTTGGAATCGTTCTCACATTGTATTTTCAAAGGCACGGTGGCCATTTTAATGCTTATCCTCAAGAAGGGAGATGCTTGTTGAACATTTAAATGGGACTTGGTTCTGGATGGCTTTTACGTTTTATCCAACCTGCGTGAATTTTGTGGCCTTAATTTTATGTTGTGCTGTAGGCCAACTTCTCGACAAAAACTGAATGAAAGTTGTGTTTGCTTCAATTGACCTTTTTAAGATGCCGCTGCATGTGATTGACCATTTTCAACTCTTGACTGACTTGTGTGAGGTCAAAATCACCTGAAGAAATATCAGGTGCTGCCCTCAAGTCGTGAGCAACAGCCAGCACTAGCCTACATCCAACGGATGATCTAGTGGTTGGGAAGAAGGGATTAAGTGAATTTGTGTTTACTCCCCTAGAATTCTGGAGCTCATTCCGGACGACAGGATTTGTGCTGGACGTTTGGAGAACTTTTCTCGGTGCACTGACTCCAAATGGCCGAGAAGCGAGTGAGTAAACGCCTCCCACCACAGGAAAAGAGAAGAGCACGCCCACCTGAACGCAAGCAAGGCAAATGTTGTCACAGGGCGCCCGGAGGCGGGTGACGAGCTACACGTGCGCAACCGAGGTGCATCTCCACAACTCAAAAACTGGACGAGAAGCCCACCTGGTCCATCCGCTGAATGTCACACGCTTGAGTCCCGCGACGTGAACACCACCAAGGCCATCGCATCTCCTGTCTTATGACGTCATCGCCGTTCCCCTGACGTCAGGATACCAACACAACCGGTGAGCTGCAATTGAATTGAACTTAATTGACGCGATGACAATGTAGTGCTGGAAAGAAAGTGAGGTTTTATTTTCTATCGAGAATATACATACACTTACAACAGAGAACATTTTTAACATTGCCTTTCATAAGAGAACATCACACAATTTTAAATACAGAAATCCAACATTTTCTTCATTCATGATTTCATTACTGTCAAGCAAAACTAGGATGCCTTGCTTACTAGTGAGGATAATGCATTAATGAGCAGTTTTATATTTTTGTTTGTAGTATTCATTGTGCATCAAAAAAGTCTATTGAGCATCCCTAGTTTGTTAAGCTGATTGTTGACTTCTTCCTCTGATTTTCGGGTCAGGCTTTGTGTCACCTTGGGCTCCCACCATTGTGGATGCCTTCCGGTTTCCTCTGCGTGTGAGTGTGTGTGTGTGGATGTGTGTGTTTTTCCTTTTACATGTGGAAACATGTGATTTTTTTCCCCTCCTTTGTGTGTGCGTGTGTGTCTCTTTCCTGCAGTATTGTTTTGTTGACCCTGCTGTTCCTCAATTCAAGTCTAAATGTGGAGGTTATTGTTCTGTTGTCATGCATCAAATAAACATGTGCATGCTTGTAATTTGCATCAGCACAGATCCTTTTTTTTTTTTAGGGAAATATATTTACCAAAAAAAGAATCCACTTTAAATTATATTGACGATCATAATCAGTAATAATAATAATGCACCAAAAAATCAAAACAAAAACTTTTTAAAAATGTAATTATCACTATAGGTTTACTGCTTAGCCTTGAAAGATGTAATACCACTGTTGACCACAGGATGGCAGACATTGCTCAGCAGTGCCAACCTCAAGGCAGAAAAGAAGAGTGTGTCATGGCCACCACAGCACTGGTCTCGAAATCATTTGAGGAGTGGGGGGGCAAGGGGGGCAGCTCCCCCATTTCCTGAAAAGTCAGAATTTTGGACTTGCCTGATGCTTGTGATATACCAAAAATGTACACACAAATATGATGTCACAAGTGCAACTGTAACTGAAAGCAATTTTCCCGTGACCTTGTCGGCCATCTTTGTTGTTCGCTTCAGATCCAAATGGCATCCCAGTGGTCTCATCATTTTGCAATGCTGTGGCTCCTCCCACTAGCCGTGATAACGGCGGCAGGAACGAACACGCTCAGCCAATGGGAGGCTAGACTGAAGCTGTCGCATCAAGGTAGGAAACTGCACGTTCAGTTTTGCTCACAAGCTCATCACTGGACGTTGCGGGACCGAGGCCAAGAACTGGAAATCCGTTCACGTTGGGCTTTGATTGACAGAACTGAAGAACGGCTCGGCGGTCTACTGGGGGAGCGGCACCAGTGGCGGTTTCCAGGTGCTCCTATTGGACGAAGATCATGGCCGCTTATTGGTTGGAGGGAAAGATCACATCCACATGCTGAGCTCGGACAGCGTTGATCTTCCTTGGAACACGGTCTGACATCGGCAAAGCCGGAGCGTCTATTTCACCTCCACCACATCAATGACACCTTAATGTCGTCATTCTCACCTCAGTATGACGCATGTTCACATACTTGTGGCGTTAGGTGAGCTTCACGGCTGGTGAGGCACCGACATGGGGCTGACTTCCAAATTTCTAAGCCAAGCATTGTGCCATGGCAGCCTGATGTTAAAAACTATTACAAAAAATGCTATTATTTCCTGTAGTTATTAAGAGTAATATAAATCATAATCATAATATAAATGCTGATTTTTTTTATTGAAAATTTTTATTCCAAGTGGTTTTATAAATCCAATAAAATTTTTATTTTTTAAAATGAGTATTATCATGTTACTATTATCATTTTGAATGTGAAATAGTAGTCATTTTCTGACAGCCTTGCGGGCCAAATATAATTACAAGGAGGGCCAAATTTGGCCCGCAGGCCAGAGTTTGACACCTATGCATTAGATTAACATGTGATGTAAGTCACATTTTGCTCCCGAAATATTTCTGCACAACATCAACAATTTTTGAGAAATGAAAGTAAAGTTGTTTGGTTTGTTTGAAAAGTGAGCTTGTTGCCATGGCGGCATCCGCAGGTTTCCTGGCCCGCCGCTGACGCTGCCGTGCAGCTCTGCCAAGTCATCGTAAAGAGTTTGAACGTAAGTCCACATCTTCAAAGAGGACAAAGACAAAATGCATCGAGTCCTTTTTATTTATTTATTATTTATTTATTTATTTTTTGGGCTTCTTTCAGGACGACTGCGCCAACTTTGTGCGTTTGCTGCAAGCCGTCAACGACACCCACGTTTACGTTTGCGGCACGGGTGCCTACAGGCCGCAATGCGGCGTCCTCCAAGTAGGACTCAAGGTGAGTGCTCGCTTATCTTCTTTGCCGCTCCTTCCGTTGCTATCTACTTACAATGTTTTGTTGCGATGGAGGGCTCGATTTGCTGCTGGAGTGGAACAAAATACAAGAACTTGGTAATCACGGGTGGGCAAACGCTCTTAGATGAGGTTAAAACAGGTCAAATGTGTACAGCGTAGTTTCATAAAGTACTATACTGAATGCTCATATTTTTAACAATTAAAATGATATTTAACTAATTATTTCATGTAATAAATTAATAATAATAAAAAAAATAAATTAAAAATTGATTTGACAGTCTTTAAAGAGTTCCATCTGTACATTACACAAGGCGAACATATGTCCATGCGAAGTTTGTAACTGAATCAGGGCACTATATTCTTCAATTCTGCTCCTTAACCAAATTGTTGGTTCGGGTGTAGTTGAAATTGTTTTGACGTGTTCATGGAAATATGTGTCCTGTAGGAGACGTTCTCGCTGCTGCCTCACACCGTTACGACCGGACTAGGAAAATGTCCGTACAGTCCCAAAGAACCTTTCACCGCTCGACTCAGTGGTACTACTGAACACACACACACACACACACACACACACACACACACACACCCACATGTCTCAAGCGACCCGATAACAGAGCACGCGGATGTGCAACTTCAATGACGTCACTCTGATTCTGATTGTAAGAAAGTTCTCAAGTGCAAAGACGAGATGAACACGAGTTTGAATTTGTGCCTGCTTAGACCGCAAACCAGCCGGCTGACGCATTTGCCCTCAAATGGAGCTTGACTCGTGTGTCTGTGGTATGAAAGCCAAAAGATTGAATGCGTCCTTCTTTAGACGGCGACGTGTACGCCGGCACGTCGGTGGACTTCATGGGAATCAACGCCGCCATCTTCCGGACGTCCATCGGGGTCGGCGGGCGCCACCTGCGCACGGAAGCGTACGACCACAACTGGCTGAACGGTGACACCCGCGCTCAACACGCATCGTGACCGCACGGACATCCTTTGACTCGTTTGTCCGTCCCGTCAGTTCCCGAATTTGTGGCTTCCTTCGCCATCGCCGAAACTCACAACAGCGCCGACGACAAGATCTACTTCTTCTTCAGGGAGGCGGCGGTGGAGGCGGAGCCGTGGGATAAGAAGATTTACAGCCGTGTGGCTCGAGTTTGTAAGGTACGACCGCTCTGCTGCATTTGTATCAAATACATCGGACTCGGCAAAGAGGCTTGTCAGGAACTCTTTCGCTGCCAGCCGTTTTCCAGCATTCGGATAAATTTTTCAAGCGCTACCTAGCATGGGCGCAGATGCTACAGGGGCTGTCATGACACGTCTAAAATCCCTCGCCCAGTGATTGAGACAAGATCTTGCTGGCCCTGACCACTCACCACATGCCTGTTTGCCATTTCTTGTCTGCTGGACAAAGAACGACATGGGAGGAAGGCGGAGCCTGATCAACCGCTGGACGACCTTCCTCAAAGCCCGCCTGGTGTGTTCTGTCCCGGGGCCGTCTGGCGTCCACACGCATTTCGATCAACTCGGTAAGTCGGATCGTGTCCTTCATCTTTGCTACCATTCGACAATCCTTCATCCGTGTCCGCCATCTTCATCCGTGCCCGCCGTCAACGGGTTCCATTCATTCAAACCTAGAACCGGGGAAGTGTAAGGCAGGCGTGCCAAGCGTGCGATGGACCTGATGACAATTTCTGTCATGTCGCGTTTGGCTTTGAGTTGTTTCGTCGCAAACATGAATAGTTGCTGGTTCTCTTCCCTCAGAGGATGTCTTTGTCCTGGAGACGAAAGACCCTCAGAACCCCGTCATCTACGGCCTCTTCCGGACCTCCAGGTCAGCCTCTCATCGATTTTTTTTTTTTCATGCAGGGAAAGAACTAGAGTGGCACTGGCGCTTTTCCTTTGCTCTCAGCTCTCTTTTGGCAGGCTCAGCCGTGTGCGCCTTCTCCATGGCAAGCATTCGTGCGACCTTCAATGGTCCCTTCGCCCACCAGGACAGTCCCGACCATCGCTGGGTGGAGTTCAAAGGCCGCGTACCCTATCCAAGACCTGGGGCTGTGAGTTGCTCTCAACAAATTTTTTTTTTTGAAGGACTTCACCAATTATTGATTGGCGCGGCAACCGTAATGTTTAAAAAAAAAAAAAAAGCTTGGGGGTCTCTGAATGCTCTTTTGATGAGTCTGACTGGTTCCCCCAGTGCCCGAGCGAGACGTATGACGCTCTGCACGAGTCCACCAAGGATTTCCCGGATGAGGTGGTGAACTTCATGCGGCGGCATCAACTCATGTGGGAAGCCGTCCTGCCTGTGGGCGGACGACCGGTCTTCACGCGCGTCAATGTGTCCTACCTGCTGACCAGTCTGCTCGTGGACAGATTGGACGGAGACGGCCGAACCACTGACGTCTTGTTCCTGGGAACGGGTCAGCACCGCTCTCGCCAAAGGCAGAATATTTTACATTCACTGCGTCTGTCAGTGGAAGTTTCCGTCTTTATTTTTCTTGATCTTCATTTATTTGTGTGCGTGTCCTACAGATGATGGCAAAGTGTTGAAGGTCGTGACCTCAGCGACGGAGGAGATTGTTCTAGAAGAACTTAGCGTCTTCGAGGTGACTTCCATTTCTCCTCAAAGAAAACTTATGACTGTGGTTTTCATATGCCTCTTGCTCAAAGTCTGCAGGATTAGGCTCTAGCTCACCCGCAACCCAAGTGATGATCGCAAAAATTTCGTTTTTGCTGTCGTGTATGTTTTTCTTGTCGAGCAATCGTGGAATTTTTTTTTCTTTTTTTTTTTTTTCCACTGAAGCGGGAAGGATGACTTCATCCATTTTAGTCGTCTTAAGGCTGCTCCCTAGAAGCCAACGTCCAAAATGCCTTGGGAGGACCAAGTCACGTGTTCATTTGTCGCCAATCAAGAATTTGACATTATAATTTAAATAATGAATTTGAACATGTTTCCCCTACAGAGTGGAGTCGCCATTCGCCAAATGAAAATCTCCAGCAAAAAAGTAAGTCTGCGTCTCGCATTTTTACACCTCCTCATTGATGCTGGTTGATTCCAAACAGTGGTCAATTTTTGCATCAGTTGCTCCTAAAATGTGAAAGCCTTCACTGGGCAAAAGGGGAGCTTGAACATTACATAGGAGGGGGGGGGGCAGAGAAAATCATTTATAAACATATTTTAGAATATCAAATAAAATGCTGGAGGGTCTTAACTGGGATTACACCGATTTTTGGGACTACATTACACATCCCATTAAATTGTAAATAACACAATTTAAACTATTAGTATGATAATGTTTATAAAATATTATTCAACAATTGGTTAACTGATTTATTATTATATTATTACAATAAATTATTTTTTATAAATAATGAATGGGAAAAAATAGTAAAAATGAGAGGGAGTGATTTTCTTGTTAAAATTCACTATTGCACAAACACCTTTTTCTTTTGACTTCATGAACAAATCAATGAACAATAAAGACACATTTTCTAATGTCTTATTTGAGGGAGGTGTTCGCATGTACGAATAAAATGCTTTTGTTTGCCGCCACAGCAACAGCTGTACGTGTCCAGCGAAGGGGGTGTGGCCCAGCTGTCCTTCCACAGGTGCCACCTTTACGCCGACTGCAGCGAGTGCCGATTGTCCAGAGATCCTTACTGCGCCTGGGACGGACAGACGTGCTCGTCGCACTTTGTCACCGGCCGCAGGTATGTACCGACCCGGCCTTGGGAGCGCCCTTTTCCATACCCAAGTCTGGAGAGCAGCTTAATTGCAAAAGCACCGTCAGTGATGACCAACTCGTGATTTGTTGGCTACGCCGCCAAATAATTCTTAGCCAAATTCTGGGATATGAACTGATAGTAAAGAAAGTTAGTATGTTAGGGATGAAGAATCCGGGCTCCGCGGGGGCAGTGTCAACGGCCCGACTCTCAGCGGCGACTGGGCGCAGACCAATGTGAGCCATCCTGCTGGTGGAGGGTCAAAGGTCGGCCAGGTAAAATCACCTGAGAGAAGACAATGCAAACTGCCCCGGGTCGAGTTCACTTTAGATAAACACAAACACGTGCTCAATAAAAAAATTTAAAAAAAATTGTCTAACCTGTCACGTTTCCTCCAAGTGTTTTTAATTTCAAGATTAATCTTAAATAATCAGACCACCAAACTGTGTGTTTGTGTTTGTCTTGGTTGGGTGTGTGCATGCGCGCACGCGCGCGTCAGGAGTGCACGCGGACATGAGCCAGCGTCGGTCGAGTCCTGGGGTCAATGTCCAATCACAGATGATTGTAAGTTTTTAACATTTGAATGTAATTGACAACAATGATTGAAAATTGTTTATTCAGAGGATATATTATATAATCTGCACTATGACCTGATGGTTTTGAATCCAATTGACGTGTTTTTGTATTTGAGTTTTGGGTGACGTGAAGGTGACGTACGGTGTGGAAGGAAACGCGTCTTTCCTGGAGTGCGTCCCACACTCGCCTCAGGCGGCGCTCTCCTGGATGCTGCAGCAGAGCAAAGAGCGCCTTCTTGTGAGTTCAGCAAAACGTGCACACAGTACTCTTCAGAGAAATACGCACATTCGTTAATTTGCATCGTTGTTTTTTTTTTTCCTTCTGCTATTTGTACACCGCTTTGTTTTTTCTGTGGTCTGGCTAGAAGAATTAATATTAGAGCTGAACTTTGGCGCCATCTGGTGGCATTGTTCGCTCAAGTGTATTGAGTAGCTTTATTTAGTCCAGATGTCAGCAAATGACTACTTTACAAGGCAAGCTCCATGTTGACTATATTTAATTTATTTAGCTGATTGGAATCAGCATGACTTTTTTTTTTTTTTTTAAGAAAACTCTTCTTTTTCCCTCAGCTTCCCGTTAGCAACGACAAGCGCCTTGCACGCACCAAGGGAGGTTTGCTGCTCCAGCGCCTCCAACTGGCCGACGACGGCATCTACACCTGTAGCAGTACCGAAGGACGTTACGTTCGCATTGTCAGTCGCTTCCGCCTCCATGTCATTCCTGCAAGCGGTCTCCGCCCCACACCGGGCCTCGCTCCGGCCTCCAGCCCCGCGGTAGCTTGGCCGGCCAGCGCCAAGGAGCGGAAGATGGCGGAGCGCTACTGCGAACAGCTGTGGTTCCGAGATAAACGGCGGCAGCACAAAGTTTTCACCTTCAAGCTGAAACATGGAGGTAACAAAGCTCGCGTCAGGAGGAACCAAGCACAACATCAAACAGACGGCGTCTACCGACTTTCCGACGGTTGACGTCTGATTGGTGTCTTCAGGCCTTAACAGTACAACCCGCTTCAGCGTCTGGCGGCGTCAACATCCTGGAGATAAGAGTTCCAAAGTAATTCGGGGTTGACCATCATTTTAGGCAGCCATGAGTCTTTCACTGGAGCTCTCCATGGGCATCAACATGGCCGACTTAATGATCATTTCTTCAAGGCAAACCATTAACTTCCCCACGTCGGAATCCAATTTGCGAAGGGTCTCAAACGTTGCATTCAACCTGTGATTGTGTTGACCACTTGCCACACACCAAGCATCTCCAGCAACTTGTCAATTTTCAATAAAACTGCTTCCATCTTATGAACTTTGTGATAAATCAGGAAACTACCAGATCCTAACAGCAGGATACCTGTTATCAGAATTCCAGTTATGTTTGCATCTTTCCCTTCCTCCTTGGACAGAATTGACAGGCATTCAATCTTCCACTTTCCAAATGGAAACAGTACAGGTACGAGCTGTTGAATGATTTAGTTTAGAAGATAGGCTGCGTTTAGAAATTAACGGGTCAGGAGGATGTGCTGCCTTTCTGAAGTCACCACACTCATGTAGTGGTCAGTGCTCAAAACATTCACCAACCAAAACTAAAGTGTGCTTTCACAAATTCAACCTGACGCCCTTCTATGAGGGTTGGTAATATCGGAGTGGCAGGGAACGTTGCCCTCCTGTTAATTTCTGAATGTATCCCGTGTAGGCAGAAATCCATGCATGTTCTTTGAGAACGTCGCCCCTGCCAACATGGCCACCGCGTAGGCACGTCTCTCTTGGTGGGATGTCGCAGTGCGCTGTGATGCCTCCGTTTGACAGGGGGCGCTAATGCACCACACGCTCAATTGCAACCTTCAGTGAAGACGACGAAGAAGAAGGCTGCGTGAAACTGTTGCTTGACTTGAAAACACGGCAAGAAAAAAGAAAAAAACTTTGTCCAACGTTCTTTCATCTGCGAAGGCGCACTTAAGGTCAGTCACTGAGAACGTTCAACCGTTTTATGAGCCCAACACTTATGTTCCATTTTTTTGTTATTATTTGTGCTCGCCAAATTAGCCAGCTAGTCCAGTCTGATGCTAACCGTTGATAGCGAAGTTACTTAGTTGAATAAATAAAAAATAAAGAGAACAATTCTTTAGAGCCGTAATTTCTTCTGTTAAGTGACATTTGATTGTGTTGATTTTTTTTAATTCAAACGTGCTGAATTTATGAAGGTGTAAGCGCAGGACACGAGTGGTTAGCCCGTCTGCATCACAATTCTGAAGTTGCGTGTTCGAATCTGGGCTCCAGTTGTTCTATGTGGCTTTTGCGTCCCACATTCCAAAACATTTGAGCATGTCGTTCTTCAAGCTTCGTTCAGAACTCGGGCGGCCAATCTTGGTCTGATTGTGCTGTACGTTTGGCTCAGGAGCAAAGGAGACTTTGGAAGACGGTTTGAGCTGCCAGCTGCTGCTTGATGGCAGCTCCAGGCTTACAACATCCTGGCTTCCTCTTGGTGAGGCCTGTATGATTGACAAATTGTCTGATTGACTGACTGATTGTAAGAAGTTAAGCCGTGGGGGTGTGTGTGTGGGTGTGTGTGTGTGTGTGTGTGTGTGTTGCTTTCAGGCCAACCTTAAAGTGGACTCAC